>NC_052246.1:9934449-10243616 GCF_013401445.1 Tripterygium wilfordii
ATCTAATCCCCACATAGAGAAAGGCCATGGTGACGTCAACACATGTAATGGATTAACGGGAACATGTGTCCTATCTGCATTAATCTGGCACTTGTGGCATCTATTTGCATAACTTATACAATCCCTCTCCATGGTTAACCAATAATACCCTGCACGTATAATCTTCCTTGCCATTGCATATCCACTAGAATAAGTCCCACATATCCCTTCATGAATTTCCTCCATGATTTGCTTAGCCTCAGCAATATCAACACATCGTAAGAAAACTATCCCATCATTCCTTTTATAAAGAACATTTCCACTCAAGAAGAAAGATCCCGCCAATCTCCTGATGGTACGCTTATCATTTTCTGATGCTCCTGATGGATATCCTTTCTTCTCAATGTACTGTTGAATATCATGATACCACGGTTTACCATCAGGCTCTCCCTCCAAATTTAAACAGTAACCTCGAACTTCTCGTTTCTCGATTTTAATCACCTGCACTTCCCCTTTTGCGTCTACATCAAACATTGCTGCCAGAGTTGCCAGAGCATCTGCTATTTGATTTTCTCCTCTTGGGATATAATCCAGCTCCACCCAATCAAAAAACTTGATTAATTTTTTGATATGCTGGTAGTATGGAATAAGCTTGTCATCTTTGGTTTCCCATTCGTCATTCAATTGCCTAATCACCAACTGTGAATCACCATAGGCCTGTAGCCTCCTAATCCCCATATCAATGGCAGCTTGAATTCCCATCGTACATGCTTCATACTCAGCCACATTGTTGGTACATTCGAAATACAACTTAGCTGTAAACGGTATAACATTCTCTTCAGGTGATATTAACACTGCACCAATTCCGCATCCTATAATATTAGAAGCGCCATCAAACAACATAGTCCATTTTGCCAAATTCTTTTGATTCTCTTCTTCTATCGACACAGTCATGACATCAATATCTGGAAATTTCAAATCCATAGTTTGAGTATCATCAATCGCTCCCTCTGCCAAATAATCTGCTATTGCACTCCCCTTGGTTGCCTTCTGTGTGACATATAAAATATCATATTCTGATAATAACATTTTCCATTTAGCTATCCTCCCTGAAAGAGAAGGTTTCTCAAAAATGTACTTGATAGGATCCATCCTAGAAATCAACCATGTAGTGTGATAAAGCATGTATTGTTTAAGTCGATGCGCAGCCCAAACCAACGAGCAACAAGTCTTCTCTAACATCGAATAATTTGCTTCACAACTGGTAAACTTCTTGCTTAAGTAATAAATGGCATGCTCTATCCTTCCTGATGAGTCATGTTGTCCGAGCACACATCCCATCGAACTATCTGAGACAGTCAAATAGAGAATAAGCGGCCTGCCAGCCACAGGAGGCATCAACACTGGAGGACTTTTCAAGTATTGCTTGATCTTTTCGAAGGCTACCTGACAATCTTCATTCCACTCAGTAGAGTTACTTTTACGCAACAATTTAAAGATAGGTTCACAAGTAGCCGTCAACTGTGAAATGAATCTGGCAATGTAATTCAATCTTCCCAAGAAACCCCTAACCTCCTTTTCTGTCCGAGGGGGTGACATCTCCAAGATCGCCTTCACTTTATCAGGATCTACTTCGATTCCTTTCCTGCTTACAATGAAACCTAACAACTTCCCCGAGGTTGCCCCAAATGTGCACTTAGCTGGATTCAACTTCAATTGATGCTTCCTTAATCGATCAAACAACTTCTGGAGATTCACAATATGATCTTCACCTTCTTTGGATTTTGCTATCATATCATCGACATATACTTCAACTTCTCTATGCATCATATCATGAAACAAAGTGACCATGGCCCTTTGATAAGTGGCACCGGCATTCTTCAAACCAAAAGGCATGACTTTATAACAGAAAGTTCCCCATAGAGTAATAAAAGTTGTTTTCTCGCGATCTTCTGGTGCCATCTTGATCTGATTGTAACCCGAAAATCCATCCATGAAAGAGAAGGTAGAATGCCTGGCTGTATTATCCACTAAAACATCAATGTGAGGAAGAGGGAAGTTATCCTTCGGGCTTGCGCGATTAAGGTCTCCATAGTCGACACACATCCGAACTTTGCCATCTTTTTTTGGGGACAGGTACAATATTCGCCACCCATTTTGGATATCGAGCCACTGCCAAGAAACCAGCATCAAACTGCTTCTTCACTTCATCTCTTATCTTCAACAACATGTCTACTTTCATTTTCCTCAATTTTTGCTTCACAGGGGTACATTCTGGAATTAATGGCAACTTATGAACAACAATGTTTGTATCAAGACCCGGCATGTCCTGATAAGACCATGCAAAGACATCCTGGTAACTATGCAATAAATCTATCAACTTTTTTTTGCTCTCTCCTTCAAAGGCAGCTCCTACCTTGACTTCCTTTTTCTCCGTTTCAGTTCCCAAATTCATGACTTCAGTTAACTCTTGATGCGGCTGTATTATTTTCTCTTCTTGATTGACTTGTCTTAATATCTCAGGAAAAATCTCAATTTCTTCGTCTATTTCATAGTCAGATTCAACATTGCTAATGGGTGCATCAAAATCTGGGTCATTAAGTTCGTCATCTTTATTATCATCATTTTCAATCCTGTTAAAGAAAGGAATGAAAGTGGTTTTTAAGAATGGAGAATAACACTTGAATGGAAATGAAGAAACATGAATATGGATGACTATCAGGAGATTTTCATTTCATGGAAAAGGAAATATGAACAAAGATAGAACATGTAATCGCCATACTATAAAATCTATTGAAAGCAAAGTAAAGCATGCTCATTACAAAAGACCCAAACGAAAGCCGTGAGTTAGGCCCACGATGGTAGTGCACTCGGGATTACTCTTGCAGGTTCTTGAGAGATACTGGGAGCTCCAAACTGGTCCAGTTGCTAAGTTTGAAATTTGAAGGACGCGAGATGACAAAGCAAGGTCTAGCAGCTGAACTCTGTTCCTCTTCCACCACAGCAACTTGGAACTTTTCAAACTGATCACATATATTTGCCAAAATTGCCCTAGTTACACCAGTCGAGTTTTGAAATGACAGTTTTCCAAAAACTGCCCCAGTGTCAGTCAAACTTATCTTGTTTTGCATCCCCCCATACACAAAACTGTCATAAAGCCAGGGAATCGGTTTCTTTTCAACTTCCAATTCCTTTCCTTTCAGATGGGCAAGCCTCTTCGCCTGTTTTTCTGCTTGCACACGATTCCTGTCAACCCTAGTTGGCTTATAACCCAAACCCCAGCGTTCTGAATGTTTCACCATTTCTATTGGCTTCTTAATTCCCTGTCGATTCTTACCGAGTCCTTCTCCTGGGCGAAACCCCTTTTTCAACATAAATTTTGCTACATTCTTCGTAACCTTTGATATTTGTGGCTTTAGGGGAGAAAGTCCTTCCTTCCCATAGCTAGCATTAGTAATTTCAAAAGATTGGAATGAACTCTGAATCCCCTCTGTCAGAGCATCAATAGGAGAACTATTAGACAAGCTGGCAACCATCCATTCTGACTGACCCTTTACTATGTAAACCCTTCCATCATAAACAAATTTGAGCATTTGGTGCAACGATGATGGAACAGCTCCCGCAGTGTGAATCCAAGGGCGTCCCAACAGGCAACTATAGGTTGGTGAGATATCCATTACCACAAACGGCACATTGAACGTTACACTTGCAACCTGTAAAGGTATTTCAATTTCTCCCATAATCTCTCTACGTGTTCCGTCGAATGCTCTCACTACCATTGGTACTTGTCTTAGATAAGATCTGTCAATTGGCAGCTTCTCAAAAGTCTCCTTTGGTAAAATATTGAGGGATGACCCATTGTCCACCAGGATACTTGCTAATTCCTTTCCACGGCACATGGCTGAAATATGCAAAGCTTTGTTGTGCCCCATCCCTTCAGGCGGAATATCATCTTCAGTAAAGGACAACAAATGGGAGGCCAACACATTTCCTACAATGCCATTAAAAGAGTCTGTAGGAATCTTGTCTGATACATATGCCTGGTTTAACATTCTCATCAAGACTTGTCGATGTGGTTCAGAACTCATTATTAACTCCAAGATCGAAATCTTTGCAGGGGTTTTCTTCAATTGATCCACCACCATGTACTCACTCTACCGAATAATTTTCAGGAACTCCTGAACTTCCACATCAGTTACGACTTTCTTTTTCTCTTCTGGACGTACAAAAAGACCTTCTTCTGGAATAAAACCTGACTTTTCAACTTCAGGTATTGCTTTCCCTTTCCTTTTACGCTCTGCTTCAAGGTCCACCATTAGATTCCCTTCTGTCTCATTTCTCGTGTAACATCTTCCACTCCGGGTAACTCCACCAACGCCAGAAATATTATCTACCACTTCTCCTTGCTTTCCACTAGCTCCTGCTTCATAATTCTATGGCACAACCTTGTCATTCTTGTACAAAGGATCTATTTTTGGAGTCACAGTCATTGGCTTGTCCTCTGTAGAGTATTGTAGAACAAAAGGTTTCACACAATTCGGCATTGGTCCTTGGTAGTAACCCCCTAAGACATTGATATGGCCCTCTCGACTTTCTCCTTCTTCAAAAATAATTCTCCTCAAATCCATCAACTCTTGTACGTTCTCTCGAAAATCATTGCATTCTTCAATAGTATGACCTTCCATTCCACTGTGAAATTTGCAAGTCTTAATTGTGTCAAGTTGATTACTTCGGCGGAAAGAACTCATCATTTCAATCATCCCTTGCTCCTTTAAGATGTCAAATAACTGGCTCAATGGCATCGTAATCTCTGACACCCATCTCTTGATAACACGAGACTCACCAACACAATTCACACCCTCATTTCCATGGTTTGGCAGCGGATTGTTGTTAACATTTGGTTTGTCCACAGCATCCAAGTTGAGCCATTTTGCTTCAATCATCCCCTGAATTAACCTCTTGAAAGTCAAACATGCTTCAGTTGAATGTCCGGGTGCGCCCCCATGGTAAAGACATGTAGAATTTGGATCATACCAGGTAGGATATGGAGGCTGGTGAACTCTTCCAGGTATTGGTACTACCGCCCCTTGGGCTTGTAGCTTAGTGAAACACTCCGTATATGTCATAGGTATAGGGTCAAAATGTTCCACCGGCCTTCTGGGTCTTGGATTTTGGAAATTTGGACGAGGGTTTTGGTAGGTATTTGGGTTCTGAAAGTTTGGGTAAGTGTTTGGGTTTTGCGAGTACTGATTGGGTAGCGGTGCATTGAATCGGGGTGGGTAAGGATTTCGGATGTGGTGCTGGTTATAGTAGACTTCTGGGTTTGACATCCTTGGGGCATTGCTTCTAGGGCGATAGTCTGAAGTAAGCGCACCATAAACAGCGGGATCAAAATTTACAGAATGCACTTCAGTCTTTTTGCCTTTACTTCCTTTAGCTGGATCCGGTTTATCAAGGGTGGGATAATGCAGAGTACCTCTCTTCATACATCGTTCAACTCGTTCTCCTGCCTGTATCATATCAGCTAGGTTATTGTGGCCACCTCCTGCCAAATTGGAAGTATAAGGTTCCTGGAGAGCATCAATAAAAGCATTCAACAAATCCTTCTCTGACAGTGGTGGAATTATCTGGGCTGCCAAATCCCTCCATCGATGAGCAAACTCCCTGAAGCTTTCCCCACTCTTCATTGTTGTATTCTGCAGATCATAAATGGTAGGGATCTTCTCTTCATTGTGGTTATATTGCTTCATAAACACTTCAGCCAAATCCTCCCACGAAGCTACTGATGAGGGATTAAGGGTATTGAACCACCTTTGAGCTGCCCCAATCAGACTATCTTGGAAATAATGCATCAACACTTTCTCATTGCTTGCATATGGCTGCATACGTCGACAATACATCGTTAGATGATCCAATGGAACTCCAGTGCCATCAAACAAACTGAATTTTTAGTACAAAATCATGCGGAATATTCAGATTCTTCACAAGGCACAAATTGGCCGGATTCAACATCCCTGAAACATTACAACCCTCCATGGCTCTTAATCTCTTTTCCAACTTCTTAATGGCAACTATTGAGTTATTTTCTTCATTCTGAACTTCCTCATTCACTACTCTGGCGGTTACAGCTTCCGCAATATTAGCATTGACTGGGAAGGGATTATCATGCACATGGGTCTCAGCTGGATGAATATATGTCGGGTTCTGAGTGGTTGCCTGTTGGGAAACATACTGATGCTGATGCAAACCAGGCAAAGGCTGATTACGAATAGGAGTAAACCCGGGTGGGTAAGTTGGTATTTCCTGGTGCAGATGATTCTCAGGAATTTCTAGTGTTTCAGAATTTTCAGCTACTCCCTTTCCTTTCATCAGCAACGCCATATTCTTCATCAATAAGGCCATCTGTTCTTTGATTTCAGCTATATCCTGATTCTGACTATGCTCACCCATTTCCTGCTCCATATTCTCAATAATTCTTGATTGTAGGCGAGTCTGATAGGGGTGACGATGTTGCTTCTTGAAAGCTATGATTAATGATGCACTAAAATCCCAATTAAGAATGTGTACAACAAAACATCAGCCGCAAATGAATAAATCACAAAAAAATAAAACATGCCATTACATGGGGTAACCTAAATTTCTGGAGGTTTCGGCCATAGATCTAGGGCTTTATAAAGTGCATGGGTAAGTTTATCTAACTACTCCGCGAGGTCCCAGATCATGTTGCTTTTAAAATCCCAACTATTGGGACAAAAGCTCCTCCCTTAACTTTTAAGGGAAGTCGATCCGGTGAGGATATCTTCCACTATCCATGCGGAGACGGAATCTCACGAGAATAGTGGTCAACCCTCTCTAATACTAAAGGTAGAGCCCGGGTGGTAGGCTACAGTGAGTGTAAATGTATGAGATGACAAATACTTTACCACAACAAAATAAATCAACATCTCTAACATATAAAGGAAACAAACAATTAATCATACAAAAAGAAGTAACCGTAGCCAATCAATTTAATCATATGGGCTTGACCCTCTTAGGTTTAAAAAACCTGGATTCCCCAGCAGAGTCGCCAGTTGTCGCAACCGGGGTCACAACGCGGACCGGCGTTTGAGGATGAAAAATGTTTAGAGTCGCCACCAATTGATTTAAGGTGCAATTGGACACCGTAAAGACCTGCGAACCAGACAAAAGGGTACGGGGATCGATTGAGTGTGGGGAAGGTGTTAGGCACCCCACAACTCCCATTTGAAAACGGTTACCCTAATTAATTTCATGGCTATCTTATGGATACTTGCTCTTTGCAAGGTATAATTGTTAAAGTTTGAATTATTACTTTCAACACACTTATCAACTTATGATAGTGTATTTGGAGACACACTACCAACTTTTGGTAGATTTAATTATAAACACCAACTTATGGTGTTAATGATAAAATGTCCTACCAACTTTTAGTAGGTTTAATTTTAAACACCAACTTATGGTGTTAATGATAAAATGTCCCACCAACTTTGGTAGGTTTAATTTTAAACACCAACTTATGGTGTTAATGATAAAATGTCCCACCAACTTTTGATAGGTTTAATTTTAAACACCAACTTATGGTGTGAATGATAAAATGTCCTACCAACTTTTGATAGGTTTAATTTTAGATATCAACTTATGGTTTATTTAATAAAATGCCCTACCAACTTTTGGTAAGTTTAATTTTAAATACCAACTTATGGTATAAATGATTATTTGGAAAAGTGTCATCTATCAACTTAATCTATTATTGCCAACTTATGGCAAATTCATAAATGAAATCAAATAAGGTCCATAATTCAAATAAAAGGAATCAACTTATGATTTCCTTAATTAAAATGACCTATATTCAATTTTAAACTTATATATTCATAATCCATACTTGTACAAATAATCCAAATAATAAATGTCGAAATTATACAAGTCGACATGAATAAGATAAATTACACAATATGGCGGCCAAATATCGCAATAAACCAAACAAAATCTTGAAATTGCTCAAGCCTCCATCAACTCGTCCAAATAATATCCAAGCCCGAGCCTCGTCCAACAAAACAAACATAAAGAGAGGGAAAAATAGAATACTCAAATGTAAATCAAGATTTAAATCGAGTCAAGACCACATTACGAGATTCACACATATCCAAACCAAGAAAATCAAATCCAAATATGGTCTCTCCCGCTTTTTCCAACAAGAACTAGAAGGAAAAAAAATGCAAAGAGAAGGGGCTCAACATATTAGTATCGAAAACACTCCCAAGCATCACATATGTCCAAGGTGAATGCAAGAAACACCATATCTATTCTTAGTCAACATCCGAGGATGCTAAAAATGAATCAAACATTGAAATCAAGTGTCAATAGAGTAATACTTGAGTGAAAGATAGGAGGGGTATGAAGCTTCTACCAAAAAAATCCAAAGAATCGGTTTTCCCCCTCTCTCCTTCTCTTCTTCCTCTTCCCTCTCTTCCTCTCTTCTTTTTTTTTGTTTTGCTTCACCAAAAGCCAAAGCCTCCTTCCTTCTTCTCTCTCTCACGCCTCCTCTCTTCTTATTCTTTTTCTTTCCCCAATTTGTGCCACCTTTCTCTCTTTGTCTCCTTCTTTTTATTCTTTTTCTTTCCCTAATTTGTGCCACCTTTCTCTCTTTGTCTCCTTCTTTTTATTCTTTTTCTTTCCTCAATTTGTGCCACACCTTTCTCTCTTTGTTCCCCCACTTTCCTTATTTCTTGGCTTTTTCTTTTTTACTTTTCCATTCTTCTAGCAAAAACAATAAAAAGATGTGACATTTTTAAAACAATTCTCTTATTTTTAGATATTTTCTAAGATTTGATCTTAATGGGTCAAGATTTGAGTATTTAAGGATCCAAGAAAGGGATTATGAATATCTATGGGCTTATAGGTCAAAGAAATGAGCTTTTGCATTTTTTGTGTTCTTTTTTCTATTTTTTTCTTTTTTGGATCGGACGAAATCCGGTTACTACAATAGGCCTGAGTAACATAGGCAACAACATAAAAAAATAAAGCAAAGCGAGCAGGATATATTCACAACGAACCGATAAACCTAAAGAGGACAATATTATTGGACTATGTATGCACAATGAACCGATAAAATTCAAAGCGAACTATATTATTGATGTGAGTGCATTGAGATTTTTGATAGTATAATTGAATCATCCACAAATCTGCTTGTTGGGAGGTTCGGAAATAGGAATTGCGGAAGGTTCAGGAGGTTCGTTTGTGATGGATTTTCAAGTGTTTTTTGATGTATGGGTTTTGGGTGTTTAGGTGGGTTGTGAAATCATTTTGAATCTTGATGGAGTACGAAAAATGAGCTAAATTAATTCATTAAGTTTCGAAAATACTATACAAGAGGAAGATGAGATAATATATATGTCTCCAATTACAACAGTCACTGTGACCTAAAAGAGGAGAAACTCGTCCCTTGATACAACGACCAGAACTAGAAAATAAGAAGAAAAAGAAACGACGTCGCACAGAGAAAATCGAATATAAGGGAAGGGTAGACAAAATGGGGTCATCTGACTAGAAAGCAAATATATAAGAAATGAAAATAAAGCATACTTGAAAAGGTGCCGTTCATAGCAACATCAATGAGAACAACTTCTTCAATCTCTTAACACCCTCTTGAAAGCTGAAGCTGGTTGACTTTGGATATGAAGTTGTAAAGTTGGTGAACCGCCATGGTTTTGTGAACATATCTACAGGTTGCCCAGTGGTGTGTATGTATTTAAATTCAATGATCTTCTTTTCTACTTTCTCTCTAAAAAAATGGCAATCAATCTCTATGTATTTCGTCATTTCATGAGACACAGCATTCATAGCTATAGTGATAGATGCTCTGTTGTCACATAATAGTGTCATTGGTTTGTTGATGAAGCTCTTGAATTCCTTTAGTAAAACACTAATCTAGACCAGCTCACTTGTGGCATAAGCTATTGATCTATGTTTAGCTTCAACATAGGATCTAGAAATAATAAACTCAAAGTGGACAATATTATTGATGTGAGTATATTAGGATTTTTGATAATATAATTGAATCATCCACAAATTCGCTTGTTGGGAGGGTTCAGAAATAGGCATTGCGGAAGGTTAAGTTGATGCGTTTATGATGGGTTTTTTAGGTGTTTTTTGATGTATGAGTTTTGCGAGTTCTGTTGGGTCGGGCTTTACTTTTTAGAGTATTGAGAATTTTAAACCCATTGCTTGGGAGCTTGTCTCAATGAGTTTTCAAAAGTTTTTTAAAACTAAAATGACGTTAACTGCCTTATAACAAATGAGTCATAAGCCGTTCGAGTTACGTCAAAATTAACTCAAAAATTCTTCTTATGACACTTGTGGAAAATGATATATATGATTAATGTATCATTTAAAACAAATAAAATCTCATAGCCTAATTGGTTAAAACAATGGTCATGTGGAGTTGTAGATTCAAAATAAAATTTCAAAATTTATAGTTTCAACGAACTTACCAATTTGACCAGTCCAGTTCTATCTGGTTCAATGATTGAACCGGTCAATTCAATCAGACAAAACTTGATTCAATGATTTTAATATCATAGACCAAACCAAACATAAAGCCAATCATCAGTTGAACCGGTCCAATTTTGCTAAACTACCGTGTCAAACTTCCCTAGCCAACTCAGACTCGCCCCTCCGCAAACCCACCAATATGTGAGGTCAATCTTAGTCTCACCAGCTTATTTGGTCTTTAACCATTTAACCATGCATTACTTGGTTGAAAGTGTCCAATTTTCAACCATCACGAGTCATTGAAACATTGGGATCTGTTTGATGCATCATATATTGTATTTTAACAATAAATAATTTTTGTCAACCAAACAACAATTTTTCGTTCCAAAAATCAAAACATTTTGTTAATATATGATCATTTTTCCAATTGTCCTATTTTGAGGCCATTTTGGAAAAGTGAATTGAGAAGAAAAGTCAAAATGTCTCAAAATAGTCCAAAATGGGACGATTGAATAAAATAAACAAATTAACTCAATTTTTGAGACAAAAAATTATTATTTGATTGACAAAAAACATTTATTGTTTAAATAAAATATATGATGCACAAGACTCTAAAGTCACTTGTTTCCAACAAGTTATTGCAAGAGAGTCAAAGAAGCTACTTTGGGTGACTCCAAGGGCCCTAAAGACCCTTCGATAAGCTGCTTTTGTGAACGATTTAGTAATGTACAAATTGGAGAGAAACATAACCAAATCAATACAGAAAGTAGGCATTCAAATATTCCATCTGCAACAAAAACAAAATAAAAGAAAAATAACGTAACATTTTATTTTTCTTAAGAAAAACAAGAAAACAGAGATTATCGTTACCAAACACGGATTACCATTACCGATTATATCAATATCACATAATTCGTATATGTTATTGTGACTGATAACATCGATAAATCGTCGGTCGATATACAATTTAATCGGTAGTGATAGCCGATGATTGGTAAATTTACCAATCAAGAAAATGAAGCAAATTAATTGGCTATAACCTGAAACTTGAAAACCCTCAAATTTCCACCTTTGAACATAAGAACACAACAGCAGTAATCCATAAGAGATATAGCTCAAGACTCAAGTATTGCTTTCCCTGCTTGACTAAGTCTAACAAGTAAGAGAAAGGAACTAGATGGACACAACAAATTATCCGTCAATGAATTAAATCTAAAATCTTTTATAGGGTGTGTCATGTGTGTGTATTTCATCACTCTAATATACCAGATAGAGACGAGAAAAGTGATGGACGACGAAGGTTGAATATGAAGGGTGAAAGATGAATTGAGCCGCATTACTGGCTCGGGCTTACTACGTAGACGTCGTCGCATGAGTAGAGACGAGAGAAAAAACGGCCCTAATCAGGGTAGAGACGAGAGAGAGTGAGAAACAGAGAATATCTTTTTGATAAATAACCTAGCATAAACGATCTTGATCTAATTGACAAATAGATCTAATGGTTAACATTAAACAAAATTAAAATAATAAATAATAAATATTGCATATGTATGTCGGCAACAGTAAAAATCAATTCAGAAAATGTATGCACTTACACAAATTTAGCCAATATTAATAAAAAAAAATACAGAATCAAAGCAGAAGAAACCATAAAATAATAATAACAAATCCGATTTAACAAATTTAGCTAAGAAAAACACCGACAGAGAACCATCAGAAACCAAATGTAATCCCCAGAAGCAAAAACTGCTATACGGTCCGCATCATGGTTGGATCAAAGAAATCCACATCACTTGGTTACCTCCTCTATGCATTATATCAAATTCACAAATCCAAACAAGAAAATAAAATCCAACAATAACGACTTAAAAGCATAAGTAATTCAAATGGGGCTCAGATGTAAATGGGTAATTGACGGTTTATCAGCACAGATTTCATCAGAGTGGTGCATGACTTCCTCACTTTCCTCCTCACCGCCCTCCAAATTTTAACACAAAATCACAGTAACAAACCACAACCCTATACACCTAAACCACCTGAGAATTAAACAACAAAAAGGGAAGAAAAGAGCAGCGTTTCATTGACGCAACAAATAGACGACGCGAAGATAGTCAGTATGTCGATGAACAAGAAAGGCTGGGCGCAACCATTTATATATAGTGTACACTTGGTCTGGGACGAAAACCCTAATCATTTTCCCTAAAACTGTAGGGACGTATTTACCCTTGGCTTTCACGAAGAAGCTAATTCATGGCCCATGGGTTTAAATTTCTTTCATGGCCCATGGGCTTAAGTTAACTTCTTCTTGATACCATTCCATATTTTGATGGAATGCTTCTTTGTTTCTCTAAGAATAACTTCACGCTACAATTTTTTTGCTTTTACATAATATGGTTAACTGTCTGTTCAATCATCAATGGCCTACGACACTAGAAATGTTCCAATCTAGTATTCAAAGAGCAGCATTGATTGGAATCTAACAGCAATTGAAATGGTGGTTTTATAATGGGGCATTAAGTGTATTGTTGTCTCATTCTAATGGCCCATTTCAAAAAAGAAGCTTCAATGGAGCAAATTTGTTTGTCCATTTTTGTTGGAGCATGGATGCATCGCATTGGTTATGTCCATGTGTTTGTTCTAACAAATGGGCTCCACAGCGCGCGTACACACATTTTACACTAAAATCACTATTGGGTCACACCTCTATTACACAAAAATCAAGCCAACAAATTTACACTGTTGTATCAATATATTTTGTTGGCCCAGCCACATTAGCAAAACACATCCCAATACATTTAGTTGGTCCTAGCAAAAAAATATCATTGTAATTGCTTTAAGAAATTAGTATCACGTGTATCAAATATGATCTGTTGTAGAATGAATGATTAATTTTATTTTCAATTTAAATGCAAGAGTTCCACACAAATTCACTTATTGCTTTGACACATAATATTTGAGAAATTTGGGACACCAAAAATTTGAAATTGTTATCGTTTTTGTTTAGAGAGTGCATGATATATGAGAGTAGAAGCAGCTATGTTGCAGATTTTTAGAGACTGCAAGCCAACCTATTTGAGAGAAGCCAAGGCAACATGTACATAAGAAAATTAAGAACAATAAATACTATAGGGGAATTCACAGTCCTTATCCTTTTTCACGAACTTCTTTTCCCCAAAAAGATGAGCTACACTAGGAGTAAAATGAACTCAACTAAAGAGGCAAACTATTAAAACAATAGATTTCCTGAACTGCTAACAATAAGTATCCCCAATTTACAGTGAAAATTGATTACATGTTTAGTTGCGTATCTCTCTATCTCTTCTTCTCTTACTCCTTCTTCATGCTTATCTCCTTCTCTGCTCATTCTTTCATCTGTTATCTACAATACAATCAAGGTTTCTTAGTTATTTTACGGTATCGGAGCCTTATGGATCCAGAAAATTCAGACACTTCTAGGGTCTCACAAGCATTAGCTGAGGTTAGTGATTACATGAGGTACACTACAGTGACATGCCTCAATAACGGAGTTAATCTCCACACAGCGACTACAACTGGTAATCCTCCACTTTTTCCTAACCCACCCATCACTACTACACCTCTTTTGCCCACACGATCAATCAATACTACACCTCTCTTATCCACACCTGTAATATATTATGCCCTTTCCTTACCTTCTCAAACTGCTACTAATCCTTTTCTTAATCCCTATCATTTTCTTCCAAATGACTTTGATATAAGCAAATGATTGATGTGGAACTTACTGGATCCAATTATCATATTTGGAGTTCCAGTATGATCACTACCTTGGAAGCAAGGAATAAACTTGTCTTCATAGATGGCACACTTCCTACTCCTAATCCACAAGATCCTAACCTTCCACTTTGGAAGCAAGGTAACAGCCTCATTAGAAATTGGATTACCAATTGTGCATCCACACAAATTCTGGCTAGTATCATTGGTCAAAAATCTACAGGGGATCTTTGGCTTGATCTAAAAAGTATGTTTTCAGCTACCAACAAGACTTGAGTATTGGAGAGATACGGAGCTTTAGCTAACATCAAACAAGCTAATTTATCAGTGACCGACTACTATGTCAAACTAAAAGGCTATTGGGATGAACTTCAACAACATCAAGCTTTGTCATAGTGCAAGTGTGGATAGTATGTCTGCAACATTCACAAACCTGTAATGCTACAGAGAGAGACAGAGAAAGTTATGTAGTTTCTCATGGGGTTAAATGACTCTTATCATCGTGTAAGTAGTCAAATACTCCTTATGTCTCCTTTCCTTGATCTGCATGTGGTGTTCAATTTGATTAGACAGGAAGAGAATACACAACAAATGTATTCATCAGAGACAGTAACAGAGACTCCAGTTGCTGTGGCTTTCACCAAGCCAAATAATTCCTCTTCCAACAAAACCTTCAAGCAGGACAACACAGATATAGACCAAAAAGAGACTCTGACAATATATCCAAGAGTTCTTCATCCAATAGAGAAGGCATGTAATGTAAACATTGCAAAAAGGACAACCACAATACTGAAAAATTCTTCAAATTGTTTGGCTTTCCTCCAAGGAAGAAACCTAACAATGGTCGATCCTACTTAGCTAACCAAGTTTCAGCCTCCTCTGTGAGTCCAGACCCCAAAATATGAATCTATCTAGTGTTCAATGCTTATAACTCATTGATTTTCTTAAGACTAAGGTGAATGGAGAAGCTACCAATTCTTCACAACCTCAGCATCACATAGCTTCAGCTTCAGCTTCAACATTATCATATATAACCAATCCTATTCAAAATATTACTAATGGATAGTTGATTTTGGTGCATCTGATCATGTTACATGTAATTTATCATTGATTCATTAATATCATGTCATGTGTAATTCTTATGTCACACTACCTAATGGCCAAAGACATAGCATTAGTCACATAGGTTCTGTCAAACTCACTCCCCAAATTACTCTCACAAATGTTCTTTGTGTTCCTAGTTTTGCCTTCAACTTCATCTCAATAAGTAAACTTACTAATTTGAGTCATCATACTGTCTTGTTTTCTAAAAACAAGTGTGCACTATAGGATCTAGTCACCTTAAAGAAAACTGGAATGGGTAGCATGATTAAAGGACTCTACATCTACAAACTTGATGAAGAACATCATATTTTGTATTCTGCTAGCACAAATTCTATAACCTCTAATAGAATATAGCATATGAGACAAGGCCATCCATCTCATTCTGTAAGCCAAATGTTGCCAAATTTTTTGTCAAAAAATTCACAGGATTGTAATGAATGTTTTTATGAAAAAATGAAAAGGCTTCCTTTCGCTATTAGCAACTCTTTGTCTAATTCTTGTTTTGATCTTGTTCATATGGACATATGGGGACCTAATTCTACTACTTCTATTGATGGATATAGGTATTTCCTTACCATTGTAGATGATCATTCTAGGATGGTTTGGCTTTACCTTATGAAATCCAAAGAAGAAACCATGAAATACATTAAAGCCTTCTTTAATTTAATTCAAACTCAGTTTCATAAAAAAAATCAAAACAATCAGATCTGAAAATGGGAAAGAATTTCTTATGACAGATTTCTACTTACAAGAAGGTATCATGCATCAAAAATCTTGTCCTTACACTCCCCAACAAAATGGGATAGTGGAAAGGAAACATCAAATTCTCATCAACATGGCCAGAACTCTTAGAAGTCAGAGTGGTCTAGATGAAAATTTTTGGTCTTTTTGTATCAAAATAGCAGTCTTTCTAGTTAATAGACTACCTTCAAGAGTTTTAGATCAAAAAACTCCTTATCAAATTGTTTATAACAAAGACATTGATTATAATCATCTTAAAGTGTTTGGTTGTTTTTGCATTGCCAAAACAGACAAAACACCTACTTCTAAATTCCAACCTAGAGCTATTCCAAGCATTTTCTTAGGTTACCTTCTGGGAACCAAAGGTTACCATATTCTTAACATTCAAACTCTAGAAGTGTTCACTTCTAGGGATGTACATTTCAAAGAAATAGAATTCCCTTTCCTAACTACTCAAGCAAAAACAACACCAAATTGTACTCAACAACATCCCAGGGAACATGAAATATCACATTCTATTCATCCTAACAATGAATTAGATAGACATTCCAAGTTAAGAACAAACCCACATACCTAGCAGATTACGTGTGTAATACAACTGAGTCTTCCCATCAAAGGTATTTTGGACCGTTCTCTTTTCTATCCTGCCTCTAACATTTTACGGGTTAGAGGGTTCTGTGACTTAGGCTAGGCTGCATGCACCCACACACGCAGATCAGTAACGGGATTTTACGTCAAATTAGGTGATGCTCTCACTGGATGGAAATCCAAGAAGCATAAAACAGTTTCTAGATCCTCTACTAAAGCAGAATACAGAGCAATGCTTCCACTGTTAGTGAAATGACTTGGATTCACAATTTATTCAAAGAGATTCAAATCAAGGCTATTTACCCTATGGACCTATACTGTGATAATCAAGCTGCTATTCACATAGCTACAAATCCTGTGTTCCATGAGCGTACAAAGCACATCGAACTGGATTTACATTTTACACGAGATAAAGTTCAAGAAGGACTAATCAAATTGGCTCACCTCAAGACTGCAGATCAACCCAAGATCTTCTCACCAAACCATTATCTATTCAACGAATTCATCATCTCCTAGACAAGCTGAACATACGAAGAACTCCTGCTCAGCTTGCGGGGGGGTGATAATCTGAGCTCTTGTTCTCCCTCGTTTCTGGTTTGTGCAGCGCTAGGGCTATTTACACGAAGAAGATGTAATTGCAAGTTGAAGCTCACCTTGATGGACTCACACACAAATGGGCCTTACATTATAAATGAGTTCTTACTTTAAGGACTTCAGTTATTGGTTTGGGCCCATTTGCTAATTGGGCTCTTAACTTGCAAAGTATGAGCTTGGATTATTATAACATTGATTTAAATTATTTGGGTTCAAATATAAGAGTTGTAGTCACATCAAATGATCATGTGTGATCTTTGTTCCCTATATATATTACAAGCTAACGTTATCGTTGGTAACCAAGGCAATTGAATAAGATTACAAGTTCAGTTGCTTATCTCTCTATATTTTCTTCTCTTACTCATTCTTCTTCTTCATGCTTTCTCTTTCTCTACTCATTCTTTGATATGTTACGTGCAATACAATCAAGGTTTCTTAGTTATTTTATGGTATCGGAGGCTTATGGATCCCGAAAATTCAGACACTTCTAGGGTCTCATTGCATGAGGTACACTACAGTGACAGACCTCAATAATGGAGTTAATCTCCACACAATGACTACAACTGGTAATCCTCCACTTTTTCCTAACCCACCCATCACTACTACACCTCTTTTGCCCACATTAGGGTTGGGACTGGGTCGATTTTATCGGTCATTATCGGTCAATCAACCCATTATCGGTCGATCGATAATCAACCATCAACCGACCAACATAATCGGGCCGATAATATCACCCGACCCATGTATAGATGGGTTGGTTGATGGTTTTTAACATATCGTATCGTAGGTTGGCCGATAATTATCGACCAACAGACTATTTTAATGAAAATACAAAAAATAATACTAATAATTTTAGTTTTGTTATTGTTACCGGCCATTATTGGCCAACTGACCCATTATCGACTGACTTATTATCAACCATCAAATCGACCCGAAAATGTCGGCTGCCAACAGACCCAACCCAGTCCGAACCCTAGACCACACGATCAATCAATACTACACCTCTCTTATCCACACCTGTAATATATTCCACCATTCCCACACATTCTCAAACTGCTACTAATCCTTTCCTTAATCCCTGTCATTTTCTTCCAAATGAATTTGGTATAAGCAAATTGATTGTCGTGGAACTTATTGGATCCAATTATCATATTTGGAGTTCCAGTATAATCACTACCTTGGAAGCAAGGAATAAACTTGTCTTTATAGATGGCACACTTCCTACTCCTAATCCACAAGATTCTAACCTTCCACTTTGGAAGCAAGGGGACAACCTGATTAGAAATTGGATTACCAACTGTGTATCCACACAAATTCTGGCCAGTATCACTGGTCAAAAATCTACAAGTGATCATTGGCTTGATCTGAAAAGTATGTTTTCGGTTACCAACAAGACTCGCGTATTTGAGATATACTGACCTTTAGCTAACATCAAACAAGCTAATTTATCAGTGACTGACTACTATGTCAAACTAAAAAGCTATTGGGATGAACTTCAACAACATCAAGCTTTGCCATGCGTTCCCACAGTCTGTTAAATATATTATTTTTTTATAAAAAAATCTGAAAAACAAAAAACCATCCGACCATATCTGGACTGCAGGTCAGACCCACCTGCTTCCAAGCCTGGATCTGCGCCAATATTGGCACGTGGGAGACAGTTGCAATTTTTGTTCTGGCCCACTACGACGAGACTAATTTCGGTGTCCTGAATTCATTTGTGATGTCAATTTCATCACACAAGAACTCTTTGATTGGGTGTGATCCACACACTCCATCTCCCGAGAGTGAAACAATTTTTCAGACTAGAAAACAGATTTTACAATTTTTACAAAATAATCCCAGATTACACACCAAACTTCAAAAAAATAATTTCTAACAATCCATAGATCCAAATCATGTATACTATATGTCGTTGGAAAGCTAATAAAATTATCTTTCTCCACATATCAGCCTCTACTCCTAATTCAATCTGTACAATTTTATATGAATTTATTAAGTTTCGGGTGGCACAAATTTGGGTTGGCAATATATCTTTCTACAGAGCTTCATTTTGTACGAAATTTATACAGTGATCACATAACATTTCATATTATATACAATAAAAATTGCTTATAATTTCAACAACGTTTGATATTTATAACACAATTTTAAAGAAACATGCATATATAAACACGAATTTTCTAAATAAAAATTCAGAAAATAAATCCTAGCATGCTTTTCTCTAAACAAACATCAATATTGAAAAGTGTTGAAGAAAAACTTGGTTAGGCTCAACCTTATGCTCCGATACCAATGTAGGAAAAAACAAAGAAAGCCGAATAACAAGAGATCCACAGGCAAAATTGATCTTCTTGTATAACAGGATCGCCTAGGTCTTGGATATGGTACTAGACTGTATCCGAAATATCCACAGCACAAATATCTCAATAATTTACAAGAGTAAGCTTTCGTATCACCAAGATTATAATATTAGTAAGAGAAGAGAAAAAGACTAAGAGTAGATAATTTTTGATGAATCTTTTTCTATCTCTCTACACCCCCTATTTATAGTGGAGAGATTGAGAGTCCCACTAGAATTGTTAGAACTTAGTTTAAACCCTTAGTTCTAGTTTATTTAGAACTGAGTCTCCAATATCTATATAAATTGGAGTAGTCTTTACAAGTCCTTATAGAAAAGGACTACCTTAATCCATACTTCTTATCTAGATAGGATTATTTCTCTTATCCATATATATTGTTTAGTGGGCTAATATAAATTATCGGCTCAAGCCCACATTGGGCGAACTCGTCCCAACATTCCAACAGGTAGGACATCCATATTCGTTGGAGTATTATATAATTTCATGGCTAGAAGTGCACATGTCATCTTTAGTATCATCTAAAGAGCATATATTTCAATAAGTGATATAGAACATCAAAATAAGTGAAGAAACCAATGAAATTAAAATAAGATAAAAATGAGCACATACATACTGAACAATGCCAATTTTGACAGCATGGTAGAAGTTAGCACCAAGATTCCAATTTCTAAGAGGGTAGTTCAAAGGAAAAGAATATTCTATTTCTCCATAAGTATACAAGAGTTCCAAAAGTGGGATGCTAGAACTGATTAAGGTCTGACTTTCCATATAATCAATTGTGCTTTCCTCCCCACCTTAAGAAAGAAAACATACGCACAATGAGGAGAGGAAAAGGTAGCCAGTTTGATGAAAATTCAAGGGCATCAAGGATCGGTATAGTTACTTTGTTATTTAACCCAATAAGTCAATTTGTTGATCTGGGGCATTTCATATCATTTATATATATATATTCTAAAAGCAAATGCAATGGTCAAGATTTAGATGCCCATGCATCCCAAATATTAGAAAATTGTTGGCCCATGGAGTTAAGTTGTAAGAGCATCCACATCAGATTACCTAAACATGGATATATCTGTAAAATAAGGAAAGATTATAGATAATTTGTCAAAATAGAGCTCTGCATCAGATTACCCAGAGGTTCCCTATTTTACAGAACATGAACAGTGATTTCCTACATCTAGAGAACCACTATTCACTTCCCTAAACATAAAATAATATTTTTTATTACTTTACTCTCTCCTTTCTCCTCATTTTTTCCCTCCTCTCTCTCCTCACTCCTCTCCTCTCTCTCTCTCTCCCTCCTCACTTTTTCTCTCTCTCCTCATTCTCTTCTTTCTCTCTCTTCTTTCTCTCTCCTCACTCATCTCTTTCTCTCTCCTCTCCTCACTTCTTCTCTCTCTCTCCTCACTCCTTTCTCTCTTCTCACTCCTTTATTTCTCTCTCCTCTTTCTCTCTCTTCTTTCTCTCTCCTCACTCATCTCTTTCTCTCTCCTCTCCTCACTTTTTCCCTCTCTCTCCTCACGCCTTTATTTCTCTCTCCTCTTTCTCTCTCTTCTTTCTCTCTCCTCACTCATCTCTTTCCCTCTCCTCTCCTCACTTTTTCCCTCTCTTTCCTCAATCCTTTCTCTCTCCTCTCTCTCTCCTCACTCATCTCTCTCTCTCCTCTTTCTCTCTCCACACTCCTCTCTTTCTCTCTCCTCAATTTTTTTCTCCAATTTTTAATAACATTAATTTATTATTTTAATTAATCTATTGTTTTAATGTAATTAATTTATTATTTTAAATAGAAGTAATTTATATGAATAGAATAAATAAAGGAAAGAGAATAAATATTATTTTAATACAGTAGAAAATATGATAGGTAATGTAGTGTTGGTTGGATAGAGAATCTATAAAATAGGGGAAAGTGGCATTTTGTCTGTATTTTAGGGAATCTGTTAAGGGAAACTGATGCAGGTGCTCTAACACAACAATGGTTTCTTGTTGGCTCACTTTGTCCAAAATGGGACCCACTTCAACATATACACACACATTTTGACACAAAAATTAATACTGGACCCCACCTCTATTACATAAAAATCAAGCCAACAAATTTACACCATTATATCCATCTTACTTTCATTTCTAGCCATATCAGCAAAACACGTTCCTCAATACAGTCACATCAGCAAAACGTAAATCACCATACATTATCCATGCCCCAACAAAAAATCACCATTGTGGTTGCTCTAAACATTCCCCCTCATGTGTGGACTGGACAATCCGACAGCCTAACACATGCACAATAAACAAAGCTTAACACTAAGGTTACTCTCACAAAGACCCGCACTTGGTGTGACAACAAACTTAGCCAAAGGTCTTAGTTTTTTTTTTTTTTTTTTTTTTGATTGTTGTGGTGGGGTCCATTTGAAACCAACATAGGGGCAAGCCAAATACCATGCCCCCATGTTTGGGCCAACAAAATCAAACCAACATAGTAACATTGTTGCGCCAATATTTTGAACCATACCCCAACAAACTTTGATTAAACCACACTCATGCCCTAACAAAGTGGCATTTTTATGGTTGCTTTAAAGAAATATGTCACAAGATTACATTGTATGGCGAACGACAGTCACTCACAAGTGACTTTGTATGGAGGTTGGTTCCTCCGGCATAAATTGATAAAGATACCTCATCGATGGTATACATGGGTTCGTCTGTGAAACCCAATAGAATGGTTTAAAGTGCAGTTGGTTTATTCTAATCTATATTTACACCTACCTTAATTTTAAAACTCTTGAAATAAATCCATTTTGCGGTTTCAAGTTTTGAAAACATATTGTTTGTTCCTTTTATGACTATTAAAGCCATTTTTGTCACTTCACTACCAAAAATTCAAATTCATTGTCAGTCTTTTCTATCTAGGACCATCGTCATCTCCTTTAATCTTTGTTTTCAAACAAATCTATTACTTCTCCAAGTCCCAAAAAATGAAAAAATATAATTTTCTGCCCCACTCTCTCAGTAAACAAAACACAGAACACACACAAAAAATAACAATCCAATTTTTAATTAAAGTAACTGTTTAGTTTTTTTCATAAAAAATTATGTGTCCTTTGTTTGATTGGTATAGAGATAGAAGTGATTATGGGCGGCCCATTGATTGTTCGGCCCACATTTACATCCAAAATAAGTTTTGAGCTGGAAACCCATAAGATGATGCAACAAAGGTCGTCTAGTGACGGATGCCACGAGTCAAAACCAATCTACATCCTCCCTTCTATTTTGTTACCTATTCTTCTTATGACTTCCTGTTCTTCATTATGCCCATATTCCATTTTGAAGAGGTGAGATTCCATTTATAGAGTCTGTCTATTTTCAAATTTGTTTAACAGGACAAGTTATCTCCCAAATATGGAATTGTCCTAGGCTGCTCTTCAATGTTCATCAATGTTCAGGGAGAGGGAGAGGGAGAGGATCACCTTATTCATCTTATTCTTCACTGTATGTTTACACCATGCTTTCCCCTCTACAAATACAAAGGGTCATGGTCATCTCTACGAACACAACAAAAAAATCCTTTAAATATATAGCAACAATGACTACCCCTCCCCTTCCCCCTCCCCTCCCGCTCATGAACTTGTCATTTCCCACAATATTTATCAAGTTTCCCGCTACATACCAATTCTAGACAACAATATCACACGAATATGGGGTTGGCGCCTTTGCGGAGTTCGAGGAGCACACTGGCCGCTACCCCATGCCAACTGCTTTCCACGCCCGAATGTAACTAGCGTGGCAAGGAATTGCTGATATGGAAGCAAGGCGAGAAAGAGCACGCCACCGCGTGCGTCATCTCATCGTACGACTAGCCCTAGTTTTTTTTAATTATTGTGGTGGGGTCCATTTGAAGCCAATATGAGGGCATGCCAAATATCATGCTCCCATGCTTGGCCCAACAAAGTGACATTGTTGCGCCAATATTTTGGTCCATACCCCAAGAAACTTTGATTAAACCACACTTATGCCCCAACAAAGTGGCATTGTTGTGGTTGCTCTAAAGAAATATATCATAAGATTACGTTGTATGCCGAAGGACAGTTTCTCACAAGCGACTTCATATGGAAGTTGGTTCCTTGGGCATAAATTGATAAAGATACATCACCGATAGTATATATACCTGGGTTCGCCTATGAAACCTAATAGAATGGTTTATAGTGCAGTTGGCAATTTAGAGTGTGATGACCAGAGCATTATGGATAGGGTGGAGTAGGCTTGCGGCTTCGTTATCTACCAAAGTAATGTCTTCATCCATCGGGGTGTATGAATAGCTTCTTTCCCGGATCTCAGGGTCAATGGTTTCTCGAGGCGTCGACATGACACAAAGTGAGATATCCCACTAATCTCTGACCCTCCGATGATCATATTCAAATGACCAGTTGACTCAGGTAGCTTTGGCGTTGCCTAATCACGCTTTCCCTTTTCACCATCATTGATTTTCCTTTCTCAGACAAAATATGCTTGAGGTGACCTCTTTTCAGCAACTCGATGATCTCATACTTCAAGGCAAAGCATTCTATTGTGGCATGACCATAGTCTTTTTGAAAGTCGCACCATTTGTCTGTGTTGCTCGTGTCAGGTCGCCCCTTATCATGCCACCAGACTTTCTCTCCCATGCCCTTCGTGAAGATGACTACCTCCTCGGGTTCAATGACAAGAGCATACTTTGGGGCCTTTGTACGATACTCTTTTAGAGAAAGTCTTTTTCCCTGGTGGAAAATGATTGTTCTTTGAGTTGTCAAATCAATGAGCGCCACTCCGGATGCGCTTCTCTCCATGCTTGTCTTCAAAGCATTGCTCTTTTCTTGCGAGCTCTGATTGGAAGTAACGGGTTTGCAATGTTCATCTTCTTCCCCCTTATTTGAGTCTCGACTCACAAGAAGACGTCTTCTATTGTTATGCACTAGAACTTGGTTAGTTCTTTGTAGAGGTCCCCGTTAGGAAAAAGTTATTGTCTGAAAGCCATGGCGGTTGTCTCTTTTGAGAAATCTAGGATAGAGACTTTTTCTTTGTTGAATATGCTAAGGAGATATCTTAGTGATTCGTCTCCCTTTTGGCGGATTGTGTATAAATCCTCTAGACTATTACGTAGCCTTCTGCTACTAGCAAATTGTTGGAGAAAGGAATCCACCAACTCTATAAATGATGCAATCTTATCATTCACGAGGTTGATTAACCACTGCAAAGATAGTCTTTCTAAACTAGAACTGAAACCTTTGCACATGCATGTTTTTGTGAAGCTCGTAGGGGATAGTGGTAGCGAGCATCCTTTGGAGATAGTGCGCCACATGGTCTTCTAGATCAGCCATTTCATCATATAACATCATGCTAAAGAAGCTAAATTTTTGTGGCAAATATACCTTTACTATCGAATCAGCGAATGAAGAATCCAAGTTGCTGGTAGGTGAAGTCTTCTTGAATGGCACTAGTGCTCCTGAAATTCTTTGTATCCAAGCTGCCATTTTTTCACACCTGGGGTGGAATCTCTATTACACCCCCAAAGAGGATTGGCTTCTCTTCTGACTGGGTTATTAGGTTCAACCTAATGTCGAAGAAGTCCTCCTAGAAGTGGGGACGGAGGACAATATCTCGTTCTCCTGTTGACGTGTTCCTAGGAGGAAGGTCTTCACTTGGTGGTTTTAGATCAGGCATCATGCCTAACCCATGCGCAATTGATGATTGCTATTCAAGATGACTCGTGGATGCACCATGTGTGCCATACTCCAATGATTGAATAGGAGAATGTTGAACTCTAAATACCAAGACAAAAGAAAAGCGGAGACATATTGAATTTATTCTCTCTATGGCAAGCCGTCTATTCAGAGAATAGGTCCCGCGGCCCGCCTTTTTTCATCTACCTTAGCTGTCACGCACGACCCAATAGGAACGATTTCCACGCCCCTCTCTACAAAACGCGCAATCAACTACAGCCCTTTCCTCTACCTTGAATAGTGAATTGTTCAACTCTATTATGCTACATCGTATTTTTTGCTTATGTAGCAGAGCTTTCGGCCTCCATGTTCTTCATTCTTTCATTGTATGCTTTCGTTTGCTCCTGAAACCCAGTAAGCTGGGCGAGGAGTTCTTCTTGGTTTTTCTCCATTTACAATGATCAGAAAAGGTTGTTTAGTCTTGAAAGTATAGTTGAGGTCCCATGGTAGACGCCAAATTGTAGGTGCTCGAACTATAATTTTTGAAAACTAGAGGTGGGTCACCAGTAACATGCATGACATTTGGGAAAAAGACAATCAGAAAAACCTTGGCACCTGTGGGGTGCGGACCAAAGAAGCTCTGACAGTGAAGGTGGAATCCAAAAAGAAAGTTGCAATGGATTTAAATGTGTGAGAGTGTGATTGCGGAGGGAGGTGCTATGGAGAAAGTGTTTAGAGAGAGAATGGAGAAGAGTGATTTTGACATAAGAGAATATAGTCTCTAAGTATATTCAGATTGACCTCCCCTTCTTTTGGGAGAATGAAGAGTTTATATAGAAAGTGAAGATGACGTCATGCCATGTGAGGTCAAATATCAAGGATGATCTGTAGCAAGATATTTTTAGAGTGGTGTTTAGTAATAATAGGGGTAGATCAGATGTGTAACAAAAAGAATGTAACCGATTGCGGCTCTTCTCTCGTGATAAAACGGGTGCAAGGTACAAGGTTACATGGAGCAACAAACCCTACAGGCTTGATGCCAAAGAAAAGTCCATGATTGGTTACCTTGAGGTTGACTTTGGTAATTGCAGCTAAGGCAAATGATGAGGGCGAGTTGAACAGAAAAGTTTGGGCGGCAAGTTGCCCAAACAGAGAGTAATGTGGACATGATGTTCAATCATGCACGTAATGCAAACAATAAAGATAAAGTGTATAGCTATCATACTAGTGGCGGTCCATGGGCCTTTTCGTGGATTGTCCAAGGTGATCATAGTGGACCTAATACATAAAACGTGGGCCTCGAGCCTTATAAGTCAAAGAGATGAATGGGCTTTGAGCCATACCTGAGGAAATGGGTCTCACCATTTTTGGCTAGTACACAAGATAGTTAAGTTTGGGCTAGAGAGTCCATTGTTGTTACATAACATGATCTACCACGTTATGACATGACAAGATCATGACTAGAAGCCAAGAGACGATGACCACCATGAAAATCAAGAAAACTATAAGATGGAGAAGAAGCATAATTTGCAAAGACCCCACATCAAACATAGACTCCGCGTTTCTAAACTTTTATCCTTTACTTAACATGAATCCGGTCAAACTATTTTTAGCCTAGTTTATTTTCTTTCAAGTCTTCATGGTTGTAGCCTCCGCTACTATTATGTTGATTTAGCTTCTAAAGTATGTTTTTCATATATTCCAAAATGTATTTCCAATGAAAACTCTAATGCATTATACGATGTATTATTTTCATTCAGTTCAATGGAAGTACTTTCATTTCAGTGTTTGTCTTCTATCTCATACTTTTCTCACTTGACACTTTATAAATTTTAAATCATTTTCATGAAGGCACCCTCAAAGCAGTAATTTTGTGTTCTCAAACTGCACACATCTCAGTTGGTAACAAGTCAGATTGGTGCGCAAATCCCATATCAAAATCTTTGGATTGATACAAGTCTTGACACTTTCGAAAACACAGAATCATCACATCATAAACTCCTGTTCAACTAGTTTTGAACACCAAAATAGGTGTTGAAAAATAACTCAATTTAATCCTTGCAACTAAAGAAAAAGGTTGTGAGTATAGTGAGGAGTAAGGGTATCTCCCGCAGAGGATTGAAATATAATTGCAAATCAAATCTAATTGTGACTCGAGCTAACCGACTAACTCAGAATAATCAATAAGAAGTAGAAAACGTTTTTGATTCTTATAAGAGAAAGAGTCAAGGGAAAGCTATCCACCACTAACAATCATGTACTGCTGCAACCTTCATCTGTATTTCTTGATTCACGAATGACGATGTTTAAGATAAAACAATGGCGTTGATTTTATCTTATTGCTCTCTCTTAATTGATATGTCAAGTGCATGGCATGTACTCCTTAACTTAGTTCTTAAGATACAATCTAGAATGGCAAGTTCATAGATTCAACACTCAAGAATCATTAAGCACAAAGAAAGCAAACATCACTAAATTCATAAGACGTGGCATGCATCTTACATCACCTAGAAATCAATTCACAAGAATATCAGCTATCTTATTCATTGGCTACTTGAGACTTTATGAAGATATGGGTGATCAATCATATCGTCCTAGCAATAGAATTCTAAAACATGCATCTAAGCGTGCACTCAAAGAAACATCTCAGATTTCATCAACAGGTAATATAGTGAAAAGATTTTCGTTCGATCTCAAGAAATAAGATTAAAGATTAACGAAGCATCAGTGCAATCATGTTCGGGCTTCAACCAACCCCTTAACTGAAGGAAAACTAGCCACTCATCATCTGTTTTGAACACTAAAACACATAAGAGAAAGAGACAACCAAGTAGTAGATCTCCGCTTGCTTGCTACTGGTTTCACCTTCTCTTTGTGCTCTCCGTTCATTCATTCGTTCATTTGTTCTTCTTTGATGACTTTTACATTCCTTTTATAGTTCAACAATAGAACCCCACTGACTGAGACTTTTGAGACAATACAGGAATTAAGTTCAATTACCATAAGGAAGTGTTTCTCCTAATTGATATAAAACTTGACTTTCAATACACTTCTCCTTATAGAAATTGAACGTAAACTCACTTAGAGAGTTGTCATTGACTTCTAACACAAGATTCGAGTGCCCCGTAATCTCCCAAGATTTGTTCCGTGTCTTGAGTACCAAGAATAGTAACTTGAGGTATCAAATCTTCTAATCTCGTATATAATTTATACACTAAACCACTGATGCTAAAATTGATACAACTTCCTCTAGGAGACTCCAAATCATGAACCGTAAAATTCTATGGAAACTAGACTTCTATATCTCTCCAAAGGTATATCACTCATTGTCCAGTTCTTCTTGAGCACGTCCAATTTATTCCGTGAAGTTGACGAATTTGTTTTAGAACCTGACTTGTCTTCAAAATTATGAACGTATTCATCTTTTCTCATTTCACCATATATTTGCCTCTTTAGCTCTCAATCAGCGTTAGGGATGTATTCTTTCAAAACTTACACAAAAGACATCAAAACAACCAATTTCACAAAGGAAACTAGTGCAAAACATAGGAATAAGGGGTGCAAAATGTGCATAAATATGTGTTATCAACTCCTATCCCCAAGAGTCATAATATATTTTTGGCATGCTAGGGAAGACCGTAAACAGTTGATCTCCCACCCTTTGCAGAAGAGCACCAACAGATTCTTAATAATATTTACATTAATGACATTTAATTTTGAATTTTACATTCAGAAACTTTGACAACATTTATTTTGATTTTATTCTTAGTAATTGAGTATTAATTAATATAATAATATTAAAACATGATTAAAATTGTTTTAAAATAAATAAAATGATTATTTAATGTTTGACTGGAAATTTGGGTCTTTGACCAACTCCGGACCAAACTTGTGCGCAGGTCTTGACAATACGAAGAATGAGAGATGGCAACATTTATCTATTTTCTCATTATCCAATGTCATCACCATTAGTACATTTTTTCAAATGGAGTTCCAACCAAGTTTCTTAAGGTAAGCAGTACTAGCACTAGTCAAGTTTGGGGGTTCCACAATTTTCAAGAGCTTATAATTCCAATCTCATGGTGGAGAAAAAGATAGACAAATTTTAAAAATAGAAAAACAATAATGTGATGTGATGTGACACATCTCCATGTCCCAAACCATTGAATTGAAATTATAGACTTCATACTTTTAAATGAATTGTGAAACCCCCAATCCGTGGTAATCTTAATCTCACACCCAACTCCTCCACGTACTAAATAACGTATAATAATGTCTAATATGCTAAATTTTATTAATATCTATATTATTAGATCATCATGCTAAATTATATCAATGTCTAATTTTATTTATTTTTTTTAAAAAGGGAGATCAAATTTGAATCCTGATCATCAAATTGATATACATCATCATTATCACTCCAATTAATGGATGAGGTGTGTATGTCTAATTTATTATTCAGTTTTGAATTACCAGTTCATCATGCTAAATTATTTCCCAGATCTGGCCCAGCCCATTTATTCCTAGATTGTCCCAGCCCATTTGTGCGTAGATACTGAGGGAAGTGGAAACATAATGAAACACCAGTTGATGAAGCCTACTCATGTTTTAAAAAATTTTTGGATGTGAAAGCTGAGAAATGGCAACATGTATCTCTTTTTCCATTCTCCTATGACATCACCATTAATACATCTGCAACCAAGCTTTTCTTTTTCTTTGTTTCTTTAATAGAGTTCCAACCAAGCTTTTTATAAGCAGCAGCAGCAGTATAAATTCACAAGACTTGACGAAGAAAGTTGACTCCTTCTTCAACATGTACTTGGTAAACAAAACTCTTGCCTTCGAAGATAAAAGTACAAAAATGGGCAGTCTTGGGGAGGAAGAGCTAATACAAATGGTGAGAGACTTCATTGAATCATCAGAATCAACTTCAAGCTCCTCACCGTCAGATTCAGAATCACCTCTCTCTCACTCTCATCAATCTCCATATCTCACTCTCCAGGTGGGTTTCTCTCTTTACTCTTCCATCCAAATTTGTTCTGTCTCTCTCTCTCTCTCTCTTGTGATCACTTTTGTATGGTTTTAACAGGATATTCTTTTGAAATCAACAAAGAGTGAAGCTGAAGTTGGAGAGAAAATATTTATTTGTGTGCAAACAATGGGAGCTTCAATGGAACAAAATGTGATGAAAAAGTTGATTGTGGTTAGCTTGAGAATGGCTGGTTATGATGCTTCTCTCTGTCAAACTCTCTGTAGAACTTCCTGGGTTTCCAATTTTGGGAGTCCTAAAGGTCTCTCTCTCTCACTTAATTTCATGGTTTAATTAATTAATGAAAAAACCCCCAATTTGAATTTTGTTTTAATTCTTTGTTTTTGGGGTAAAGTTTTTCAGATTAAAGATGATTATGAGTACATTGATGTTGTGATGGAGGAAAAGAATGGTGAGAAAGCAACAAGGGTAATACTGGATATGGATTTCAAGTCTCACTTTATGTTGGCAAGGCCTACAGCAACATACAAACGACTCACAGCGATTCTGCCTTCGGTCTTTGTTGGCAGTGAAGAAAAACTGAACAAAGTAATCTCTTTGTTATGCAGAGCTGCAAAAGAATCATTGAAAGAGAAGGGTCTTCACATTCCTCCATGGAGAAAGACTGGATACTTGCAGTCAAAATGGCTCTCTAAGAACTGTAAAAAAGTGTCTGTGGAATTGGGTGTGGAAGAAAATGAAGGGAAGAGTATTTCTACTAATTGCTGTCCCTCTGTTTTTACTAGAGTTGCAGCACCTCCATTTGTGAAGTGAAGCAAATGAGAGGAACAAAATGGTGGCTCTGGCTTTACAAAGCCAATTTTTTGAACTTCTTTATGAGCTGCTTCTGTAATTTTTGTTCAAATTTTGTTCTTCTCTGTTTTTCTTTTTCCAAAAAGCCAGTTTTGTGGTGGACACATACATAGAGTCATAGACAACCCTCAAGTTTTGATCTTGCAATATATTTAACTAAATCCCTGCGAGGAAATCTATTGTGATCACACAAGAATACTTGCAGTAAATAAAAGGTTTTAAGCCACCTGCATCATGCTTTATTGGGGTTTAAGCTACTGTAATGATAAGAGGTAATGCTGATCTTTTTGGCTAGTACTTGTCAGATTTTTGGTTTGTTTTAATTAAAGGAAACCATCAAGTCCATCTAGTTTACAAAATATGTAAAATAGATGGATTGAGCTTTCTTTTTTTTTTTTTTTTTTGGGTTTTCGATCAAAGCATGTACTAAACAAGTCCCTCATACTAACTTCCGTCATTCAAACTCTTGCACTCATTGTTACTTCAATTGAACCGTTATACAAGTTATTATATATCGCCTAAACTATTCAGTTTAATCAATTTGAAGTCTTTTGTTTCAAATAAGACGTCACATATCTTTCACGTATTACAAATAATTTAAAATCATTTTTTTTTTGTCAAATCAATATTTTTTAACGGAAATTTGATACAAAGGCTAACAGAATTCATTCTTCAAAGTTTAAAGGTTTGAATTATCTGAAAAAATAAATAAGAGAGCTTCATCGACATGTTTTGTAAAATAGGAGGTTTCTGTGGTATTTTCCTCTTTTAATTAATCAGATATAGTTAAATACTTGGTTTCCAAGTAAAGCAAATACCTCCGGAAAGTACTCGTAGATGTGTTTCATGACGTGTAGCTATTAAAGTCAAAACAATAAATAAATTAAAAAACTCATAAGAAGACAAATCCCTCTAACAGTGTCTGAAATGAAAAAGGAGGCCTAGGCCTTCACTTTCTTGCCAAAATATCAAAAGAAAAATAATCATTTTTTAGATAATTTGGCAGACTTTCTATGCACCAGTAGTACAACTGAATGAAAATCTAAGCACCAAGGATCACATTCTCACATGCGAACCAACATATAGATGAGATTTTTTTTCACATGTGAACCCATTTTGTGACGGGTGGACCCACTTTTTTATTGTGATTTATTACAACAATTGAATTTCATCTTCGCACTATTATCCATATTTTTGGTTTAGTTGTGAGAATTGCTGAGATATATAAGATCACATGCACAGACACCATCCTCTTCGCTTCTCCTCTCAAGTGAATAGAAAGCAACTGCTGCACAATATGAACGTCCATTAACTACGCACCCCTATCGGCTATCAGAAGCTCAAAATGACAACCTAGGCTACATACACAGTAGCAACAACATACGCACAGGTCCTTTCTGTCCCAAGTCTTGCATTGAGATTTGAGACAGGCTCTGTGTTAGCAAAGAATAAAATACGGCCGTGAAGTGAAGGGTGCGATCTATCAGTTCCAGTATCAGTACTGCAACTCCAGAAATGGCATTAAATGATGGTAGTAAGTAGCAACTGATGGCGGCTACCAAAGATAAACAGTGATCAGACAGATAAGTGAACATCTGAATGACTCATTTTGCCCCATTATTGCGCCGCTGACCTATACTGACTTGCATATTACATACATATAAATCAAGAAGATTTTTTTTGCTTCTCTATATCTTGAGACCTGCTCAACTTCCAATACAAATCCAAAAGTTGCAAAGGATCTCCTCTGTGTGTGTGTACTGTGCTTTGATTGATGGCACAGTACACACAGAGAGGAGATCCTTTGCAATCAAATTAAAAGGTCAATAGCAATCAAGTTCTTTGAAACCTTGTAGTATACATCAAGTGGTGTATAAGGGGAAAAAAAAAGGAGTACTACTTATATTTATCTCCTCTTGTTTTTCTTTGTTCTTCCATACAGCATAATAGTGTATATTACAGATCTTTCATACAAAAATTGGTTGGTCTTGCATTGCCTTTTTTTCTCGAGACTTCATCACCTAAGTAGAATTTTAGGGGTTTTTAGGCAATACCACAGGCTGACTTGTGTATTATCAATCAATACCCCTCATTTTACACCCCTCTCTAGCCACTACTGAAATTCTGGCCACAATTTCACCGATTCCAATCACACGATTTCAATATTCAGCTGATATGGATGTGGTGTGGAGATGCTAAATAGGAAGAAATTGAACTTCAGATCACACACTTGCACTTGATTTAATTTCCTCAGACGACACTCGCACTGGATTTAGTAATCCTCTGGGCCTCTTCCAAGTCCTTAATAAATCTGCATTTACAATCCAAATGAAGTTTAAACAGAAGGAAAGTTAACCTCAAAATATAATTTCATGCAGATGTAGAATTGACAAGTTCACAATATAGCTGGAAGAAACACCAACTGCCTAACCTTAAGGCAGAGAACCTTAATTTGGATTCCAGAAATTTGCTACAAAATCATATTATAGTTCACCAATTTTGTTTGCTATCGCTTTCAGTCCATTGTTACCCATGTTAGCCATATTCCTAACCAAATTCCTATCCTACAACATAGCTTTAATATTCATTCCTTGCTTTTAAGCTCAGTTGCAACATAGGACACAGGCTCGAACCACAAAAATAGCCTCTCAACAACATATAAGGAAGGGTAATTCACATCTGTCCTCAGAGCCAGCAACGAATGAGGGAGCTTTGTGCATTAAATACATTTTCTTTCCACGGAAAGAAGAAAAGAAAAGAGTCATGCACATGTAAGTTATGGGCAGGTAAAAGCCACCCAAGTTTCCACAACCACTATAAAATTTAGCCTCGAGCAAATTTGATGCAAGTTCACCTTGTATGATCCTCAATCCGACAAGAGACACAATGAAGACAAATGATGTGAAGCAGTCCAGACATTATGCTATTGCCAATGTGTCGTTCAGAGAGTAGGTAGCACACTGGTGACTAATTCTTTCAGCCTTCTTAAATACAAGAATCTCAAAGAAAAGCACAAAATTGCTCGTACCATGCCCAATTTGTTTTTAGTTAAAATCCTTTGCAAGTGAAAAGGTACCTTTTAGAATTGAGTATTACGGATCCACCAAGTATGAAACGAATTCCGGAATTGCTGGCATTCTGCAGAGCAACAGAACGTGCCTCTTCATATGTCGTCCCACCAACAACAAAAATAACCACATCCTGGGGTCTGCTCAAAGAGAAGGCTAGTGTCAGAACGATGTTCTAGCCACATCTCTTGTACTATACTACCATGTTCAACTCTCTCTACAAAATATTATGAAGTTTATGCTAAAGTGCATTCTACTCCACTATAGATGACTTGTCTTCTTGAATGTAACCTGGACTGAACTAAGTGGAAATAGCAGAAAGCTGAACAAAAGTAACGCTTGAGAGAAATAGACTGGATAAAGAAAGCTATAGAGCAAAGTACTGAACATGAAATTCAGAGAAAAGCCGTTCAATTAGAGTAATTTATCTGCATGTCAACAAAACAGTTAACAAAATTTTAAAGTTGTTCTACAAATAATACGAGGTTGTAGTCCATGATAATTTTGGGTAAACTGTGTTGAATAGGGTTGTAAGTGACTCATGAAGGAACAACGAACAGGGAAGTAAAAGAATTTAAGGTTTTATGCCTTTTCATTATTATGTTAGGAATCAATCAAGGGCGAAATTTAGGGTTTAAAGTAGGGGAAACATAGGAGCTAACGAAAGCTAAAAATAAAAACTAGTCATGTGACTTGCATATTCAAAAAAAAAAAGTCAACAGAAAACAAATTAGCATAGAATGTCCCTAAGGCCTTCTAAAATTCTCTCCTAGAGGAGAATTAGATATAGCTCACCACCAAAGGTTAGCAACTCTTGCAAAGAACACTAAATCAAAACAATGTTATTTAATCTTTAATATATTAGTATATATTGATTACTATTACAGGCCTCCCCTATATAGAGAAGAGAACTATATTATTTTATTAGTTCTAATTGAAAAATAAATGGACGATTTTCTAACCCAGTAAGTAAGAGATGGATCAAACCAATAATTTAACCCCTTGTTACTATGTTAAACAACTCCTGTGCAAAAGGTTCCCGCAGTGGAGATAGGGCTTGAGGTAAGTCAGTTGTTTTGCATTCTCACCCTCATTGCACAGAGGCAATTTTCACTGTTCGAACTAGTGGCTCCTAAGTTGCGCGTATCAACTTTACCACTTGACCAGAGATCCGCCCTCACACTCTTAGTTATGACTTATGAAACAACAATAACTTAGACAATTAAAGAAACTATCCCTGCCAGAGACAATTATGAACCTACCCTTTAATTACACATTTAAGATATTGTTGAAACCAATCAAAGCAATCTAATTAAGTTTTTGAAACCCATCTAATAACTTCCTGTGCCATTATTCCGGAGTCTACAGTTCATAAATAGGCTAAACTGTATATTTATTGGGTCATTGAGTGCATTTTTCGTTATCTCTTAGTTGTCAGCTTCATGTATACATAACCACCATCTCACATTACTAATAATGCAGTTGGTAATTTCTTGCATTTAAAATATCAAGTTCAATTAAAAATAGGTAAAATAGGGCAACCAACATACTGTTAACGAACTTACAGAGGCAATTTATCATAACATGGGCATAAACGATGACATGAAAAACCAGAAAACAAGTTTAGTATTGAAGAAACTTTTAAGACGACCTTTCAGAAAAATGCTTTTTTTAGTGCAAAAAATGTTAATTCACTAAACAAACCTGGCCTGCTGAAAATGATCTCCAACATATGGGTAATCCACATCTCTTAGACGCCCCTTGGTTATGCTTTCCATGGTTTGGAACAAAAGAGGCCGATGCTGGGTGTAGACATTCTCAACCCCCTACAAGAAGGTGGGAAAGCTGTATTGAATCATCTGGATATAAGTAGAGGAAGAAAGTATAATTATCCAGACAAACCTGCAGTCCACGTGCCATGTTACGAGCAATATTCAAAAGATCTCGATTTCCAAAGAGATCACCAGTTCGCTTATCAACACCCGCTTGCTTCAAGAGGAACTGGACAAGCTGCAATTCCACATATAGAAGATTTAGAACCCGTATCTCCGTTGTAGCCGGGTCAGGGGTACATGTATAAAGTATCAACATAATTGTCTGTTGCAGCCTACTAGACACGGCTATCAATGGGGAAAATATAATGTTGAAGAAAAAAGGAAGTTGTATTTAGAAACGAAACTCAGGGTAATACACAGCTGAACACACGAAGTTTAAAGAACAGAAGACAGTAATAGTTTGGCTACAATACCCCAGGCTTGTATTTGGCAGACCGAGAAGCCAGCTTGTTGAAAAGCTGCATCAATTGAACTGGACTCTCCTTCTCATAGCGCAAAGCATACAACATCACTAGCCGTAAACGGTCAATATCAGAAATATTTTCATTGTTTAAGAACTCCGTAACTGCCTGGAAGAAAGTCATTAAAGAAGAGAATTATGGATCAACACTAGCACAAAAAATATCCAAGTTTCTTTTCATGTTAACAATGAACAGGCAGTATACTGATAAGAAAGTAAATTGACATTACCTATCAGAACAAACAGAAAATTTGGATTAATTTATTCACAAGCCTCTCTTGGATTCTATATATAATGGACAGGATGCAAAATATTAAGAGTGTAATCACACGGCCGTTGCAGAGGAGTTGATAAATCCTATTCTTAAGTTTTTATTACAAGCAATGAAGTCGTAATCTAGTAGTTATACACACATTTTTAGAAGCATCTCACAATTTGCTCTTTATATCTTTTAAACATTTCAATATTTTATCAAAACATCTATTTTGAATGGAATTATCAAGGATTTAGCTCCTTATGAATTCTCACAAACATCTACTTAACACAACTAATAATCACCAATGAGAAGTTGGTGCAAGGAAGGTCAATGACTCAATTCCCCCATATACACAAATAAGGCAATCTTCACTAAGCTTGTTCAACCCTTTCCTTTTAAGCTCCTTAAACTAGAGACATTCTCCTCGATTTTAGGTCTCATATTCATTGAACATGTAATTGTCTTGAAGTTATACAATGACATGTGAAGCCGACTAAGAACTTCTCCACCTTGTAAAGATGAAATCTCGAAAGCTCCATTCTACCTTGATGATTATCATCTTGTTTTGAGATGGTAAAATTGCATAGAACCTCAGCCAATATCCTCATTTGTCATACCAACCAAAACGACAATAATTCAAGGAAACCTATCCTATAAACCAACATCTCAAATAACATGACAAACGCAATGACCAGCTTTGCCATACGAAAGATGCTTGAATTACCTTCCGATCATTACTGTAATTACAACTCCTTGAAAGTCACGACTCACAGAACCTACAGCAATTCTCGAATAAAACCCTAAGATAGTAACCCACTGACTTTCCCATTTAATCACAAGCAAAGGGTAAAGTTTTTGCCTTCAGCAGCATTACTGTGATCAGAATTCCTCATAATATGTATCTTATAATTTGTTACTTTAACATTCAACCCAATAAGTTAACTTGTTGGGTCGGGGCATTTCACATCATTTATACCATATTCTAACACTCCCCCTCACGTGTGGGCTGGACAATCCCACAGCACAACACGTGGAAATTCAAAGCCCCTTAAAGGGCAAACCCCCAAACCTATGGCTCAACTTTTCAATGGGTACTCAATGTGTGGGAAATTCAAAGAAACGAGAATTTATAAATTGAGGAAGCTAAGGTTTCAACTCAAGACCTCCTGCTCTGATACCATCTTATAATTTGTTACCTTGTCATTCAACCCAATAAGTTAACTTGTTGGATTGGGGCATTTTGCATCATTTATACTACATTCGAATAGGCAGTTTTATCACAACATCCCAACAATTACTAAATTACATTTCAATGTCAATTGAAAAAGGATAGGTCAAACTTATTCATTGCTTAAAAATGCTTCCTAATCAAGCAAAGAAAAGAAGAAGAAGAAGGTAGGACACACTAGAGAAACAAACCCTTATCTACCCACAATAATCACCTCCAATACATGATCCTTATCTACCCTCCCCCAACCCCCAAAAACAAAATAAAATAAAACTCTAGATGCATCACAACTCAGTAGCATAGTTTAACTTTGTTACTCTTTATTTACTCTTGCTAAGTTAGGATCATTCAAGCCCAATAGCCCATATATCTACCATTGTTGTGATTCAATGAACTATAATTATGCAGCATCAGTATAAGTAGAGACACAATCATGAAAAACACCACTGATTTAGTGGTTGGCTCTTCAACAAACTGCTATGATGGGAAAGCTTCCGATCCCCATTCCCATTCAACAATCTTAAAAATGAAAAAGAAAAAACGTAATAACTTACGAAATCATAAAGGAAATATATTTAATAACCTCAAAAGCTGCCACTTGCCCACCATTGCAGGCCAATTCTTGCTCTGTTTGTGACACTAACATGAGCTTTCTCTCTTCAACTATCTTGCTCATTTCTGTAACCAATGTCACATGCTTTGAGACATTTCCATGCATTTTTCTGTACTCAGGGTAGTTGTCAACAAATTTAGCCATGTCTTCTGCAAAATTAAATTGCCATATTATGAATGGTAGACTTCAATCATGGGCAAGAAAAACTAACTAAAATTTAAAACATGCATACAAATCTGAATTTTGCCTCATGCACACCTATGGTTTGGATATTCTGGTTACTTTTAGCAATTTGCTGAAAGTCATCCACCATCCGCTTTATGTTCATTCCAATATCACCAAAGTTCTCATACATGTTAGCTTTGAAGAAGTTATCTTGCTCTGAAGATAGGACAACCTCCTGCAAGCATAAGTAGCACAAACATCATAATTCAGCACCAGAGGTAACTTAAGTAATAATTCTTGGCCCAAAGGCTAATGCAGATCAACCTGTTGGTCTTTGGATGATTTTCCAATGCTTCTTAAATCCACTTTGTTATCTTGAATATCAATTAATTCATGAACCATAGCCTGTCAAAAAATAACCTCTTATCAAATCAAGGAGCTGTTCTTATCATGTAATATATAAGTAATACAAGCGAATATTTTGGAATAATAAGATCACAATAGAAGTGACACACAATACATGTACCTGATAAGTCCATTGATTCAGCAAAGGAGTCACAGGGTCATCCCTTCTATCAACTATCAGCAACAAAGGAGAAACTTCCATGCGTCTAAAATCAAAAAGACCGCTTTCCTGCTGGTACATCAGCTTCTGTCCATATACAAGATAATATCATATTATCTTTTCTGGAACACTAAAATTCACGGATACAAACGAGCTTACTAGTACTAAAATTCCTAGAAACAAAATTAAAATTCATTTAAAAAAAAATATCAAACTGCATATATACGAACATAATTCTTCAGTTGAATCTGGTGATAAATTATGAAAAGCTATGACACAACATTTCAAAAGTGTAACCCAATTCCATACTAGCAATAGCACAGCTAATAGGAACTTAACATTTCTTGTACTTTGCAATTTTACTTACTGATGTTTCCTGTGCTATTCTTTTTGCAACATCAGAGGTCCTTTGATATCGTATAACGGGCCTCCGTTTCAAAGCCAAAAAAAGTGCTGCAGTGCCATCAACAACGCGGTCACAAAAGCGTTGCAAACCTGAAGGATCTACAACTGCTGGGATCATATACGAGCAATTTGAGGGGATATTCAAGGTGAAATGGTAAGAATCAACTGCAACGAAGTCAGCATAAAACTCCTGCCAGATCATGATAACAAATACAATTAAGCTTCATCTTTTTTTCATGCTGAACTACATAATCGGATCATAAATATGTCACTCACAACAGTGTCCAACAGAACTTCATCAGAAAAATCTGTATTTTTATAGGAACAAATCCCATACAAAAAGACCATAAATTGATAAAAATGTTATTATTATGTATCAGAAGCAGAATTAGGCAATAAATAGGAATATGAATATAAAAATATAAAGACAACAAAAACATTAGTTAAACAAAAAAGTGCTGGAAAACAAGGGGCACCTGAACTTGGTTAACAACTTCTTGTTCGTCCGAATCAGCTAAGATGTGGATCTGTGTATCCTTCAACATATTGGAGAAAACTGCAAAAAATGAGCATGATATAAGAAAAGGAAAAAAAAAATTTTAATGTCTCTAGTATCTCACCAACATTAAAGAACTTACACAAGTGGTACTCTCCAAATCTAGGATTAGCTAGCTGACGTCGCAAATGCTGAATATTCTCTGACGTCGGCCGTAGGAAGTAAATTGCCTTGAGATGTGACATGGACTCATTGGACATGGAAATAGAATCTACTAATTCCACCAGGAAAACTTCTTTCTGAAGAAGCTCCGACTGAGAATACACAACACTTACAATACTGACCTGCAATTCAATTACCATCATAAGGTACCCTCAATAAAAACAAATTTTCCATTATTTCCTTCTTTCTTTCCATTATTGTAAATGACTGACCAACCCAATTCACGTACAAAGAAACAAAATCAGCGGCTAAAACATAAACTAAAGTCGCCCAATATACTTCAAACTGACGTGACATGTAGAACAATGTGGTTCCGTAAATTCTACATATTGAAATCGTAATTCAAAAGCATAAAATTAAACAAAATCAAAACAAAGTAGAACCAGCTATGATCGAAGAAGTTTCAGTGCTATGCAGGTAGGAAGTTACCGTCTGAGAATCGAGTATAAGAACCTTCATGCCCGAGATGTCCTGCAACATCCGGTTAACGTAATCCCGTGCGGCCGTGACTAATACCATTTTCCCTGTGCTGAAGACAAAAACCCCCCGAAGTCTCGGGTTGATATCTTCCGGTGATGTTGAACCAAACGATCGGAGTTTTAGATCTCCAAAGACAGAAATTCAGAAGTACCAGAAGGAACGAAAGGAGAAGGGGCTCTGAGTGTTGCCTTTGAACTCGGCGACGTTATTGTTTTGAGTCGATGGTCTCATCTCTTGCGATCGTTACAGTCGTGCTGAGACCAGGAAGGAGAATTCATCGCTGGGTACCTGATCCCAACAATCCCAAGATTCATATCAAGGAGTCGGTCATTTTCTGGACCTTCCAGAAATTCACAGGGACTGACCATTCGGGGAAAAAGCCCATACATGGCCCAAGTTTGGCCCATAGCAACTTTTCCCATATAAATCTCGGAAGCACTGCATATTCATAATTTTGATATCCATAATCATCCATAATTTAGATGGCATGAAGAAAAGTGTGGGGGACCATTTTGTATTAAATGGTCCCCCACTTCTCCTCATGCCACCGGAAGCGTTTACTGTCCCGTACGCATGATAAACGGATCATAATCCGTACGGATATTTGTGTAACACGTGTCGTTGGTCAAAGTCAACGATCACGTGTCTGTTTTTCTTCCATTTTATCAATTCAAATAAATGACTGTGAAATTACTAACAAGGGCAGTATCTATTGAAAAATTACAAACGGTACAGTAATGGAAGATGTCAATGTTGATTTACTATTTCCGGATTAAAGTTGTGTTATATTACAAAAAAACCTGATTTCTTCAGTCAGGGCTGACCCAAGTCCAAACTTTGACTTTGGGAACCAAGCCAACCCAGTATTTTATCCTCAGCCCAATTCTAGTGATACCCAAACCCAACAAATATCTCTAAGCCCAATTCAGTTTCTCCTCTTCTCTCACACATAGATCTCATCTCACAAGTCTAAGAAAGTGAAGATTTTAGTTGAGTCATTCCAATTGGGATTCATCTCCATTAAGTTTGAACTCAAACTAAACAAAAACTAAAAGAAAAGGAAACAAAATTTCCTTAATACTAGAGATCAAACTAGCAAAACAAGCTTTTCTAGAATTGTCTACATGTCTCCTCTTTCCACCATTTCTTCGCACTTCAATCTGCTTCAACTACTTTCGATATTACCAGTTGTGTGCTTCATCAAGGCCAGAGAATATCAGACACCTCCTATCGTACTTCGGATAGTTTCTCCCTATCATAAAACGAACGATTGGATCCTCATGTAAAACCATTGAATTGATTAACATTCTAGGTTGAATAACTTATAAAATCGATGCATACCGCAATAATGATAAATTTCTCGACAAGAATATTACTCGCAGATGGCAGAAGCCCAATTATTGACAACCACGACCAAGCACTTCTCAAGACCTTCCAAAGTCATGCCCCTGCCTATCCATTTCTTAATCTTTCGGTACTCTAGGGTGTGCTCCTGTTCGCAATTCCAATCTCCTCTCATTTTTTTGGTGGTTTATGGTTTTTTCCCAGTTGATTTTGTTATGATTTTGGGCTCAGGTTTCGACTCTTATAATTTTGTTGTTCAGTTTTCAATGCAATGGTGTTACTGTCATTTTAAGTAAGCTGCTGTCTAAGCCACACCGGTTTGTATTCCCATTAACGTTAAACAAGTATCCAAAGTAAACATGCTTTACCTGTGGTTGGCCTGGATAAAACCGCACCTTAACCCAAGAGAAATTGCATTTACTCATGTCGTTGTGCATCTACAATGGTTTGATTATTCCAACAAAAAATTTGGTTACTCAACTTATTCCAATGCATGATTACAAGTTTTTAAAACCCAAGATCAGCTATGCATTGCTGCAAATCACTATGAGCATCAAGGGAACACAGCTTCTTAATGTCCAGACCCCCGTCCTTCAACCCCAACACATGCTCCATATCATTGGCAGATACATTCAATACAAGTCCATGAACCCTCAACACCATATTCTTCGGATCAAAATGCCCAAAAAGTGCATTGATAAGGCTACGGTCTAGAACGAAACCATTCATCTCAATCAAACAACCAAGTCCTATATCTTCAATGTCCTTGCGTTTCGCGTCGTCATTTTTAATCTTCACCATAGTATCATATAGCCTCATCGGAGCACACCGCATGTTAGGGTATTTAGGTCTCTACAAAAACACACCAGATTTTAAGAAGTCTTGATCATACATCAATTCAATGCAAGACTCATATTAATGCACAACTGATAAAAAAATTAAACACGGTCAACTAACCAGTATTTTTTTCTTCCCATTGTCTTCCTTTGCCTCACTCTTCTTCTTACAAGACTTTTTCTTCGAAGGCTCCTCTACATCTCCATAATGAGCAACTGTCTTGCCCTTCTTCTTGCTGGCCTTCAAAGCCACTTCTTCCTCATCATCAAATCCCTCCTCACCTTCAACCTCATGCTCTCTAGCTGCTGACTCGTCAAGTTTTATCACCCTGAACTCCTAGTCTTTACCATGGTAATTACTCTAATACAGAGGATCAAAAAAACCCCAAATCATAACCTTTGTACCATGGATTAATGTTCTTCATATCATATGCCACTAAAAAAGTAATCGACAAGTAATATGTGATCATAACAACTATAATCACACGAAAATCAAATGTCAAACTATGATTATGCTCTAATATAGAGGATCGAAAAACCCTAAATCACAGTAACGAAACCCTAATTCGCAAATACCGAATTAATTCCCTTAAACTCAATAGAAATATTAATTTCTAATTACCTGATTATACTGCTGCTTCTTCAAATGCGGTGTACCAAATGGAGTTTAGAATGAATGGAGGGTTTCTGCTTCTTCAACTATGGTGATTGAACGACATTGAATGGGCATTATCATGTGGATGTAGAAAGTAGTGGAATGTTAATAGAGCAAGACGAAATGGAGCTTACCAAATGGGGTGCGGTAGCTTCGATGGAGTGCAGTGCTTTCTTGATTTTGTTTATCGGGAGCTTTAATGGAGTTCGCGGGAGGCTGGAGGAAGACGAAGATGGAAAATTTTGAAAGAAGATGTTTACTGAACGGAGAATATGGGTAAGGAAGACAATTCGCTCACCTAAAGTCACGTGAATATTTTTTGTCAAATTAAAAATCATATTTATTGATGAACAGCTCAGATCAACAACCGTGCATCTAACGGTTTGTAGATGCACGGTTTTTGGTCTCATTTTTAACATGGATGGGACCAGTGAAATTTCCCATGTATGAACACCAAAATTATGGACACATATCATTTTGGTATAAATCCATCGTAAACCCCAATAGGATTCCCATTCTTCTACAAGGGCTTAAAATTCCAGCAAAAAAACTCTTCCGAATCCATTAAAAATCATCCATATCTTCTCCAAGGAATTCGAGAAGGGTTCATTCCTAGTTCTTCATCAGTGTCCCCATTCATACTTACCAACTTGAAAGATCAATCACTCCACAATTTTCAGAAGAAGCTCTTGAACAATCACAAGATTCACAGCAAATTTTCAGCGAGTTCTTTCACACCGATCGATTGGTGCATATTAAAGAATTGAAGGTGCAGAGTTGTAGGTGCAGAGTTGGTGCATATTAAAGAATTGAATGTAGGGCTAAAGAATTGACTGCAGGGCTGGAGTCTAATTTACTAGTCTAATTTACTAGTTTACAGTTTTCAAGTCATAGTAGAACTAGATCGATTGACTCCCTAATAGATGGATTGATTGTCGCACAGGTCACTTCAAAATTGGTTTCCTAACTCTACTTTATATCACATATTTTTTGCTGACTATTTTATAACACATATTTTTTGGGTTTCTTTCTAGGGTTTTAGAGAGAGACAAAATAGAGTGGCAAGAGCTTTGTAACATCAATCTTTGAGTGAACAATAGTCTAATTTCTTGTGAGATTCTTGAGTTGGCGTGATCAAAGCTTAGTTGAACAAACTTGAAAGTTGTCCAAGAGACTTGGTTTTCTTAATCTAGTGGAATACTCACACAATCCCGTAGACGTAGATTTAGTATACCCGGACCACGTAAATCTTGATGTCCTTCTTTGCTCTCTATTGATTTATTTTAATTGTGTGTGTGGTTATTGCTTGTGGTAATTCTCGATTTGTCCCGATTGGGTTATTGTTGATTGTTGATATTTGTGGTGCTATTCTTTGTGTGGTTTCCGTTGCGCTGTATGCCAACAAGGGCAAGATCAAATATCATCTTTCGCCATCCTCCATATCATAATCACAATCCACTTCTCCAACATACATTCTTTTTCTTTAAGGTCATTTTCTTCTCAAGCGGACCCAAGTTTGGGTTGAGTAGATATATGTCAAGCTACATTTTTACTTTCTACCACAAAGGTTGAGTATATAACAATTAAGTTGAAGAGATGAGTTGAGTTGACACATCATGAGTGCTCCAAACCCATGTTAACTAACATTCTTCGTCTCCATTGAGTGACTTGAGTAAATCGCTCAAATGGTGGTTAATCATAGAGCGGGCTTATACTTTTGATCGCTATCATTGTGAAATAGATTTTAATACAATATATCACAAAATTATGTCCTTTAGCTTTAGAACAAAATACAATATTTTTTGAAATTTACAAAAGATTTGCAAATTTAGAATAAAAAAATTAAAAAAAATTAATCGACTTCTAGATCCTTAATCATGCATAATATTTAAGAAAAATTTTTGGAACACTTGCCAAAAGTTATGTTAAAATTTGAATTATGAACGCATTTTAACCATCCATTTCTTTTTATCTATTTATTCAAAAATAATTGTCCTAAAAAATTTGTCATACAAGAAGATAAAAAAAATATTTGTGTACATACTAATAGTTTTATACGAAGGATATTAAATGACATGAAGTTGGTTGTATATACCCACATCATTCTTGTAGATTTCAAATTTATGTGACATCGCACTTACTCCAATTTTTTTAAAATTAAAGACATTTACAATAATATCACTTGAATATGAAAAGTAAAGATACTTGCACATTTCAATACACTTTATATTTATGTCATATTATACTCAATGGAGCGGGTTTATATTTTTCATTGTTATCATTATTGAAATTGATTTTAGTATTACTTGAATAGAAACTAATATTATCTTAAGTTATAGTTGAATTTTTATGTTATCCCTATACATCTTTTTAGATCGAGATTTGATGAATCAACAATCACATAACCACGAATACTTTAATCATCAAATCTCTTTCATAAAGATAATTTTTTGTTTTCCTCGAATAATAATTTTAGGTTAGGATGTTTGTTCAATAGTTACTCCCAAATATTTCAAAAAACTTCTTTAGGAAAAACTTAAAATAATGAACTCACAAGATCTCTTTTTTAGCTTTATATCGATATACAATATTCTTTTAAATCTGCTTAAAATACATTCCAATTTAAAATTAATAAAAAATAAAAAAACTCATCAACTTCTTGATATTTGTGTACATATTAGAAGTTTTATACTTAGGACGTTAAATGAATGAAATTGATTATATAGGCCCAAATCATTCTTGCACATTTCAATACACTTTATGTGACATAATACTTAGTCCAATTTTATTAAGAGTGACATTAACAATATCTCTTGAATATGTAAAATAAAGAAACTTATCGATATTTAAAAATTAGTAAAAGATAATCCAATAAAAGTAATGAATGCATGACTTATTTTATTATTTTTATACAAATCAGTTATAAATAGCATAATTTGTTTACTTTACCAAATATACATCTATAATTTCATAAAGCGGTAAATTTAGTACTCTAGCATAACTCGCTCCAAATGCCATAAACATATAAAGGAGAAACAATGACCATTCCAAGCTACCAAGCTTCTGTGCCATTTCGTCATTCTGTCTTACATTTGCTTTTAAAATTTTAAACTTTAAAATGCCTTTTGTATTTTTTTATAATCCACCATTCATGTGTATATGACGTTCTATTTATGGAAAGTTCTAAATGTGGAAACTTTTAACAAGACAAAATATGGCATGGACAAGGTGACTGGGTAAGAAGAAGTGCAAAAAAAAATTATATATTTGAAAATTTTCGAGCAAGATAAATAATGACAATGGGACTGACTAACAAAATCTCAAAGTTCAATTTCAAAAGATAGAACAAAAATGTAAAATACTGTTATTTAATAAATATATTCACATTAAATAATAATATTTATGTTTTATAAAGTATAAGATAATATTTTAAAAATATATAAATAACCCTATAGTTTATAAAATATAAAATACTATTATTTAGTATATATATTTAGATTAAATAAAATAGTTACAAATGTTTAAAATATTATCCTATATTTTGTAAAATAAAAAGTACTATTATTTAATAATTATATTCACGATAAATTAATTATTAGAAATATGTATAAAATACGGTTGATAAGCATTATCTACAATCCATTTTTAACTAAGTACATCCCACTTTAAACAAACCCCAACTAAAAACATACAATTATGAGTACACACTAATTTGTGTTTTTTGAAGTACACTCCAACCACTTATGCTCCATCACCAAGGTCTCAACCACCTCCATCAACCTTACTAATCATTCTAGTGCACTACTCACAGTGCACTTCATGCCTAGCTTATTCATCACCGTATGCAACTCGTTCAACGATATCAATCCGTTCTTGTCAAGATCGTACAAGTCGAACGCATCCTTTATCTCTATGTTCATATCAAGACTGTCAGCACTATAAAATTTTGTGAATTTATTGATATCTATGTGTCTATCCTCGTCCTCGTCGATGTCCTGCATTATGAGCATGTCTTGATCTATTGAGGTCTTGGAGTCGAGTGCTCGTAGGAGGTCTCCCCATCGCCATTCTCGTCAAATTTGATGAAGATCTTCTTTATATCTGAATTACTTGCCATTGAAGAATAATCAGAGGAAACCAAAGAGGAAGGAAAGAAAGTAATAACGAGACTTGATTTATTATTGTAAGCCTAGTTATGGGTATATATATACACACACGTATATGTGAGTACTGTTAATGATTATGACTCGGATTGTGTGTCCTATTATCATATGTTATACTTTGTAATAACAAAGTCCTTTGATTATTTGCAGGCAATGAAGATCAAGAAGAACAAGAAGAAGAAAGAGAAGAAGTAGAGAGGAAGAAGATGAGAGAAAATGTTGTAAACTTCATAGATTCAAAAGTGCTTGTACAACAGCTACAAAGGAGCCTAAATAGAAGAACAAGTACTGACTGCAACATTACTAAGACAAGACATATGAAAACTAAACTAATTAAATATGTATTGGGCTATAGATACCCAACTAGCTCATACAGAGAAAATAGGCCCAATAGAAAGCACCAAACTATTACAAACTTAATAAGCCCAAAAACAAAATAACAGAAGCCTTCAAGATGAAGGCCCATGCTGGTAAGGGCACAAGACTAACTCTGAATCATCCTCTGACCGAGATGACCTGCAAGGAAGCTGAAGGTGGAGAGTAGCAGCGCAGACATCATGGATTCTCTCATCATAAGGAAACACATTAAGAATCAATGATGTGTTTTGTTAATGGATTCTTATCCTACAGGTAGAAATCATATAATTCCAAAATTTAGAAAGTGAATTGGCTACATAACACCCTTGTAGTATCTTGATGCCAATTACAATTTATATTGATATTGGCAATAAGTGTAGGGAAAAATCTGAACATTTTAAAGTAATATTTTAAATTTTCCTTTTTTTTTATAACCTGGAAAATCCCTTGCCTAACAATCACTTTGTAACCCCTGAGCCAGATCTAAATCCTGAATCGCACCCCATTATGTAACAAGTCTGACTAGGCACGGGCTTAAGCCCCACGGCCCTATGAGGAAATACCATAGAGAAATATGCTATTAGTTGGAATTGAACCTTGGACACAATTGCGCCTAACCCATCGGATTGCCGACTAAGTCAACTTAAATTTTCGTTCTAACATCCACATTTGCAGAAATATTAAGAATGATAGAGAAATAAAAATGGAGTATGAACACCCACAATCACAACATAAGAAGTACAAAGAAAACTCTAATAATTGGAGAAGATCAGGGTTATTGTTAAAGATAACAAGAGAAAATTCACTATGTGAAAAATCGTTATAACCAGACTCTCAATTTTACTCTCTCAAACCATCTCTCAAGCTTGTGCTCACCTTTTTTTTTTCTTTCTCAAAGTCGTTTGTTACGTTGTTTTGCGCCAAAAACAGTAACAAGTAACAACAACGAACAACACCGCTTTGGTTGTCGGCAAGAGTGATAAAAAACATTGCAAAACGACACCGTTTATGAAGCCCAATCTTGAATCTTCCACTGCAATGCGTTCCAAACTCAGAACCAGTAGAAGTCCAGAACGGTGAGCTTGGGCATTTCACGCATCAATGCACGAAAACAATTTGATTTCTGAAAGAGAGAAAAATGGATTTGGTTTCAACTTCTTGTTTTAAACTTCCTGGATTTTCCCTTCCGCCGCGAATAACCGCCGGGTCGTCGAGTTATTCGCTCTCGCCATGCAAGTTCTTCTTCTTCTGCCCGATATCCAGAGCAAGTTTTTCGCATATCCCGAACAAGTGCTCGAGAATTTATGCCAAGAAGAGAAAACTAGAGCCGGACATGGTCCTCGAGCAGACGATTGTTGAAGAAGTGTTTAAGGACGATGAAGACGCAGACGAGGTTCTTCTAGATGACTTTGAAAATGGTAACAGAAAATGCATCTGCTTCTCTGCTCCCTCTAATTCTCTCTTTTCATTGCGTTTGATATGATTTGATAGCTTAAGTTGTTTTATGTGCTTTCATTTCTTTCTTCCTTCTTTTTTTTAATTCAGTTTTTTTCAATATTTTCTCAGCGATGAAACAAAATTACTGATATACCTTCTGTAAAGATAATTACGATTTAGGAGATCAAATTAACTATGATTCTCCGAGAAAAAAATTGTTAGGTTTCATGTTGGCAAAACCATAGTCACTGTGCTTTCATGAAATGTCACCTATTTTTCAATTACTGGAGTAAGTTTTATGATGTTTGTTTTTTTTCCCCTCTTATTGAAAAATTTAGTCATATATTAATCTTATAGAAATTTATCGGGTGAATTAAACGTGCTTAGATGAATTACTGGAGGATGATGATGGTGATTTTGAGGACGAGTATCTGTCGAGTGAGGGTGAGCTCTACGTATGTTTTCTGAATTTTTACCTTTGATTTTCGTTTGTTCTTTATTAGAGTTGAAAGTTTTTTAGGACCTGTTCTCTTTTTGGAATTATGTATCTTAGCCTCTGTGTTCTGAAGGTTGGAGATGGAGGTGAGGGAGGTGGGATTTCCCTGGCTGGTACATGGTGGGATAAAGAAGCATTGGCAATAGCTGAAGAGGTTGCTCTGTCCTTTAATGGTGACTTGGGAATATATGCCTTCAGGACATTGTCAAATTCTATTATTAAAGTGCGGATTGAGAAGCTTTCAAATAGGTAAGCGTGTAGTGAGACATTTTTTTTGGAAATTAGACATAGATGATATCCAGTCTGACAGGATTTGTTGTTAATATAGATGCTGGATGTACCACATGTGTATGTGATGGGACGAACTGCTAAAAACATAATTGACATCTTGCGTCAACTGGTCCCAGCAATGCCTTTATGCAATTTCAATTATGGTTTCCCAATCAAGTGTGACTAGGTATTCATTATGCTATCACTAATCTAGGACTGATCTGCTGTTTATACACATACATAGTGAAATAGATGCTTTTATATTCTTCTTCCCAATACATAGATTTGTGATTCTGAAGTAACTTGTATCTTCAAATGGGTTATTGACTTCAGAAATGGACAATTTGGTATTAGATCAAGTTTAAACAGATATCCTTGGTCCCTGAAAAAGTTGGTAACCTGGGGATCCAGTTGGTATATATTTGAAGACAAGAGTATCTTCTGTTAGTGTCCGTTTCATCTCTTACAGAAAATTTAATTTTCGTTCCCACCTTGAACTGAAGAAAATGGTGCTTTTTAGGTAATGGGCGCAGTTTGTAAATGTTCACACTTTTTGAACAGATCTTATTTTGAAATGCCACTTGTAAGAGATGTCTTCTAAAGGACTCCTAAATATCTGTTTTTATTCTCCCAATAACTTATATGAAGTTCAGTCTATGCTTTGGTTGCTGCATTGAAGTGGAATTTTTTTTATGAAGGCAAGTGGATGTGAGTCGAGGAAAGGCAGATGTACTTAGCCTTATCCCCGCAAGCGGAGATGTTTTTATGACTTCCTGTAATCTATGGGTTACAACAGAGCAATTCTACCACTGGTGGCATATGTTGGAATGAAGGAATTTTTTTTATAATATAACAAAATATAAACAACTCCCGTGCGCAAGCTCGCATAGTAGGCGGGGTTGGGACATGCAGGATGTGTGCAGATCTTATCATCACATAATATGTGGAGAGGTGGTTTCTAAGAATCGAACCTGTAACCTTTAGGTTGCACCTATATAACTATACCATTGGGCCATATGTTCGTTTGTTTTTTCTATAATTATAATATTTTACTTTATTGCTAGCTAGAAAATTTAATGATTACTAAAGCTTTTTCGAAATTGGAAGATTCATGGATAACAAATGTGCATATTGCTGCATCAGCTATTATTTACTGTCTTCATTTTGGATTCTATGTTATGCTTTGTCGATTTTTACGTGTTCTCTCTCTCTCTCTCTCTCTCAAAGAAATCTTATAAAATTTGTATATTCATGAAATGTATAAGCAATGTGCTTGATGTGGTATTCTTTTTGGAAAGTCATTTGACATGATATAATGCAGGTCTGGGTCCCCTAATATGGAAGATATTGAAGCCTTCTCTAAATCTTATAGAGCACGATTGAATGACGCTGAGCTTACCAAAAGTGTTCCTACTGATCTATCACTGGAGGTATATTTTATGTCTTTGCTTTACCCCTAGTATAGTTCCTATTAGTATGTGAGAGCTTATGTTATAACCTAATTCCAGTTTTATGATTTGTGCTTTATCATCAATAAGTTGACATTTTAACTGTCAGTATATCACCTTTCTTGCTTGCTTCTTTTCTCTGTTGATTTCTTAATTTGATTAATATTCCTTTTAAAATGCAAAACCGTTGGTAAATGTTATATAAAAGTGAAAGGCAAATGATTGTTCACAATAGCCTAGGGCAATATATATTAAGACCACTAAACATTAGACGTGGTTGGTCGCTTTGATGCGAAAGCAGCTATATATATTTTACTTGTCTTAACTTCAGGGTCTGAAGTTTTGTTTTCTGCCTTAGGTGTCATCTCCTGGACTTGAAAGGATAGTTCGGATTCCACAAGATCTTGATAGGTTCAAGGATCGGCATATGTATGTGAAATATGTCAGTGAAGTAACTACAACAGGCTCACCTTTAGAAAGTGATGGTGTTCTTAGGCTTGTTTCTTTTGACGTGGAAAATAAATGTTGCACCTGGGGTTTGGCAGACATAAAAGTAAACAGGGAAAAAGCTGGGAAGGGAAGACCGCTTAACAAAAAGCAACGAGAGTGGCGTTTGGATACGACATTTGATTCCTTACGTTTAGTCCGACTGTATTCTGAGTTTTAAATGTGCCTCTTTCCCCCATCCCCCATGTTTGTTTCAAGATAATCTATGACAGTTTGAAAGTAAAAGGTGTATGCTAATATCATAGGTTAGGTAAGTATATCACCACCCTCAGTGTAGTCTCTGGAACATCAATTTGTTATTACAAAAAGGTATTGCACTGCATGGAAGGTAGAAGGATGATGTTACAGTCTGAATCTACGAATTTGAGAGAAAATTGTCGCAGATCTTGATTGCAATCCCTTCCTGTGATTGCATCAAGGTTGTGAGTTTTGTTTTGGTTTTCTATGACTGGATAGTGATTCTCTGGGGAAGGACTAATTTCATAGCATTCTGACTTGGACTAAGACAGAGCTGAGGTAATGTTTATCCTGGTAATGGTGTTGTTTGAAAAATGTGTAAATTCGGTAAGCTCTTGAATGGGTTAAAAGTTAAATCATTGTTAATATTGTTTTTTTGACCATGCTTGGTGGTTGCAAGGTGCAAGAGTGAACCATACTGTGAGGCTAATCATCTTATCAAATTGGAGTCCTGGTTAATATTTCTATGTTGGTCTTATTGAATTACAGTGGCCTGCCCATGCCTTTTGATGTTTATCACTTTACCTTGCTTTTTTTGAAATCTTCTTAAAAAGTTCAATTTTGACAAGCAGACTCTTTTTATTCTCCCGGCGGCCTTTGTTTCTTTCTAGAATTTTTTGCTTTAATTTTGACCATTACATTTTTTTGATGCTGTGGAAACACTACATGGTAGCTCAAATTAAATTTCGATTATATTGTTTGTGTCGTTTCTGCTCTTACATTGTGGGCCTTGTGGCTATTGTTATTTGGATCATTCGAAGAATAGAGAGGACAATATTCTTTTGCTCTGCGAAATATTCTTTTTACGGTTATTTTTGTCATATTCTTGATAGAAAAACTTTGCCATGTCTTTCCTTTGTTTAGCTTGTGTGCAAAACAAACTCTTTGTGGGTGTTTGCAGTTTTAAAAAATAAGGTAGGAATTTAATGATTGCAACAAAATTGGTAAGAAAAGGGGATTTTCCAGGCGTGTAGTCATTTTTCTCAAGACAGTGTTTGCTTCCATGAAATGATTGTACTAGGTTACAACAAATCCGTCTCTAAGATACAGTGAACAAGGTTGTCAAAATCGCGATACGATCTTGCGATCCTAGATAAGCAAAATGATTGGATTGTCTAAAAATAGTATTTTCTGATCTTATCACTTGACCTTACGATCCGATTTTACGATCTTATGATTTTACAAAATGTGTTCTTTTTTAGTTTTCTTATTAATTTAGGTGGTCATGATTTTGAGAAATGGAGGACAAAATAATGAAATTGTTAAAGGTAGTGTTAAGGATAGTGATTGTGGAGAGTATTCTACGGCTCCAGAAATTTGAATTTTAGTAATTGTTCTTTTGATGATATTGATTTTAATGACCATGTTGATAAAGACATTGATAAAAAATAATGAAAAAGATAACGTTGGAAATGAGGGCAATCTTGATGCAAAGTTTATCTAGAATTGAAATTATAAAATACAAGTTCCAACTTGCAACATAATTATTGTAGTTCATATTTGTATTTTACTTTTCGTGCTTTGCTCCACAAAACAAGACAGAGTCGTCTTGAACAAACTCAAGTGTTCGGACACCTTCCCTAGGTATCCGGACACTTACTTCACAAATTGAAACAGAAGCTTAACCAAAAGAATTGAAGAGGCTAAGGTGTTCGGACACCTTCAATAGCTGTCCGGACACCTGTCGCAGTCTAGCAATTTCTGCATAGAATTTTCAAGGGCATTTCGGGCAAATCTTGATTGTAACCAATATGGGACAACTTTGTAAGGGTAGATAGGTATTTTAACTTATAAAAAGAGGGTAAAAACCATAAGAGAAAGGTTTTTCCTCATTCATTCTAAGCCACTGTTGTTGTAGGAGTAGGTAGAATAGCTTTCTCTCTCTAGGTTTTGTTTGTTGTTTGTGATTCATCTATTTGATTTTATGTAAACACTTATTTAGATGACAATAAATTTGTTGTTTATCACCAAAATCATGAGTGGATAGTTCTCTTCTCTAATTTCTAATCCCGAAGGGTGACTATCTCTCTTTAGGTTTTCTTTGTTGTTTTTTATTCATCTCTTTTATTTTGTGTAAACATTTATTTAGATGACAATAAATTTGTTGTTTATCACCAAAATAACGAGTGGGTAGTTCTCTTCTCTAGTTTCTACTCCCGAAGGGTGGATGCAAGTTTCGATTACTCAAGGTATGTCTAAAGAGTCGTAGCTTCCTCTTTTTTATTTTGTCATAGTTGTGTATTTGAGTGCATGAGAATAAAATATTTATTGTGTTTTTGGATTGTATAGTTTAGAGATTCAATTTAATAAGTTTGATTAGGAATTGTTTGATATGTGCCACGACCTTGTCCATATAGAGTCAGCGATGAGAACATGGGCTTGAAGTGGGAGCAATGTGGGAGTGGTTTATGTAGTTTATTTGTACAGTTATTGTACAGAGTATGTGGTGGTTTATCAATTCGTGTCTAACTGTCCTATTGCAGTTATTTCATTGTGAGATATTTCACTAGGTTGTAAAGCTATATATGTGGTTGAACAATGGAATAAAAGATGTGTAGTTAATTGTTAAGCGAACTCCCTCTCTTCTTCCTTTTACTTTCTTCTTTTACAATCCAAATTCCTTCGTATCAGTGGTATCGGAGCTAGTTCGAGCATGGGTACACGTGGGAAGTCCAAAGCTGAATTTCACAATGATGTTAACGAGATCTTAGCCAGGCACGATTCAAGCTTCGATCAGGTCAACTTTGCCTTACAAGTAGTGTTAATCGAGCTACAAGCTTTACGAACCTCACGAATCCCAAATACTAGCCATCCTGAAATCAACCCTTTTGCCCCAGAAGCATCCTCACACCCACACACCTCCCTCTCCAACCTCCAAAATGACCACCCTCACCAACATCTCAAATTGTGTTTTTCAAAATTTAATAGAGACGACCCAATCGGCCGGATTCACAAGGCAGAGAAATATTTTGAGTTCAAAAGTATTGTACAAGATCAATGGGTTCCTTTGGCCTCCTTCCACTTAGAAGGTGATATCGCCTTACAATGGCATAGGTGATTGAAGAAATTCCACGGACCACTTACATGGGAAGAACTCATCAAGGCATCACTACTTAGGTTCAGACCAACTGACTATGAGGATTCGGCGGAAGCTCTAACCCCCTCAAGCAGACTACAATTGTGGCAGCATATCAATAAGCTTTTGAAAAGCTCTCACCTAGTTGACGGGTTGCCAAAGAGTTTCTTAATTGGTTGTTTCATTGTCGAATTGCGTGATGACATCCACATTGATGTTAAAATTAAACAACCCCATATCCTAGCAGAGGCAATAGGAGTGGCTCGGTTAATAGAAGAGCGGATCCTCTTTCAGAAGAAGGCAACCCAGCGTCAGCACATCGGGCATCGCCTAACACCGTAGCTAGTTTTTTAGGGCCTTCAGCAACCTAGTGTCTCAATCCAAGCTCGAATACTCCATTAGTGTCATTCCGCCAAAATCACCAGTCAGTAGGAGCGAGAACGCCGAGAGAATGGGCTATGTTACTATTCTGATGAGAAATTCACCCCAGGCCATCGTTGTGAAAGACCGTAATTGTTTATGATTGAAGATTCAACCCCCATAGGCCCTGAATAGGCCGAAAGCGAACAACCAGAAAATGAAAGCATGAAGTAGCTGTACCTGAGATCTCATTCCATGCAATTGTTGGTGCTGAACACCAACAAATCATATGTGTCATCGGCAAACTGAAAAACAAGAGTGTCACGGTGTTAATCGATGGAGGAAACACTCATAACTTCATTGACCAGTCTCTAGTCTCCAAGTTCAGACTGTTAGTGACTCGGGACAAGAAATTCCAAGTTATGAACCGGGAGAAGATAGATTGTGCAGGGCAATGTCAAGCGCTCACCCTCAACATTCAAGTGCTTCCCATTACCATCGATTATTATTACATTCGCCCCGCTGTGGCCTTCCAATTGGTGTTGGGAGTGCAATGGCTTGAAACTCTAGGGCCCATTGAGATGGATTACAAACAGCTCTCCATGACCTTCAAATTGGAAGGCCTTAACCACACTTTCCAATGAATGAGGAAGGGCGGCATCAAAGTTTTGTCAGAGAAGGACTTCAATGGCTTACAAGGTACTGAGGTTTTTTTTTTTTTTTTTTTTTTGCAGATAATTCCTTCTAACAATTGCTGCCCACCAAGTTTCTACCCACCAAAAATGAGCCGCCTCCTTGTTAAATTTTCCCAAGTATTTGAAGCTCCCACCAGCTAGCCTCTAAGATGGTCACATGATCATAAGATTCCACAACAACCAAATGCAGAGCCAGTGAGTGAGACCATATCGGTACCCTTACTATCAGAAAACCTAGATAGAGAAGATGGTCAGGGTTGATAAGGCCAAGTAACAGCCCATTCTCGTCACCAATTGTATTGGTGAAGAAGGCAGATGAAACTTGGTGGTTCTGCATAGACTACCGGACTTTGAACAACATCACGGTCAAGAATAAGTACCCGATACCTGTGATTGATAAGCTGTTGGATGAACTCCACGGAGCCAAATATTATTCCAAAATGGATTTGTGGTTTGGATATCACCAATTCTGGGTGCACGAAGATGACATTCTGAAAATAGCTTTCTGGATGCACGAAGGACATTACGAGTTCATTGTCATACCCTTTGGACTCACAAGCGCGCCAGCAATCTTCTAGAGCCTTATGAATGATCTATTTCGGCCTTATCTTTATTTTGATTTTTTTTTATGACATTTAGGTGTATTCAAAGTCCTGGCAAGATCATCTCACACATTTACAAACTATTCTGAAAATTTTCAACTAACAGTCTATTTGCAAAAGAGTGAAAATGTCGATTGATGTTTTACAGGTTGAGTACTTGGGCCATGTTGTATCGAAACCAGAAGTGTCTATTGATCCAACGGTAAAAGGTGTTCGTGAGTTTCTCGACCTAGCAGGCTACTATCGGAAGTTCATCTGTAACTTTCGTTGTATGACAACCCCTTTGACCCTACTTCTGTCCAAGAGAGGGTTTCAATAGGATGAGGAAGCAGAGATAGCCTTCACACAACTGAAGGAGGCATTGACTAACCCACCAATTTTATGCCTGCCCAAATTCATTGAACGTTTTGTGATCGAATGTGATGCTAGTAGTATTGGCGTTGGCACAATTCTTTCCTAGCACAATCACCCAGTCGCATTTTTTTGTGAAGCACTAAAAGGGTCAGCATTGACACTATCCACCTATAAGAATGAGATGTTGGCGATTGTTAAGACAATCAAGAAATGACACCTATATCTTCTTGGGAAGCCATTTTACAGTCCGCATGGACTAGAAAAGTCAGAAGTACCTATTGGAACAAAAAATCACTACACCAACACAAACTCGATGGCAACCAAAGATATTGGGTTATGACTATTGTAATACCCGGATTTTGTCCAGGTCGATTTTTTACCGAGTTTTTGTTGTGCACGCATATACATTTTTTTGGTGTATTTGGTTCAAATTTTCTTTTTAACTAGTTGCATGCCCGCGCTTCGCGCGGCACATATTTTGATAGGAAAATAGAGATGTGTAAGAATTTTCCAATACTTTGTTAACATGAAGAGTAGTAGAGTAGAGTTTTAATTGTAGAAAATAGAGATGTTTGTGAGATGAAGTTGAAGATAAAATATGTACAATACCTTTTTTTTAGTTTGCTAAGAAAAAATTTTTTCTAATAGGGTATAAGAAATTTGATTCATAAGAAATAAGTATGTTAAGAGTTTATCAATTTTTATTTGTGTCGTTAGTATCTACAAAGTGTTATAGGTCACCAAAGCATGTTTATGAGACAATATTGTATGGTTGGTACAACATTCTCTATAAAGTGGCATTCAATATCGAGAAATACAATGTAGCATAAGTTTTGAAATTATATTTTTAGAATAAGATTCTTAATATTTTTAGAATAAGATTTTTGAAATGTTATGTATGACTGGTAGATTTATACCTATAATCACTTTGACCTTCAACAACTCATTGAATTCTATCATGCTTTTCTGTCACCACTTACATGTTCCAATACCAAATGGGCTGAATTTACTTACACATTAGAACAATATAGCGTGAGAAAAACCTCTCATGTTGTGTATATTGCAATCCAAACAGACTACTAAACCTGACCAAACTCTAAACATGCACAATACATCAATTAAATACTACAAAAACACACAAAATACATAAAAAAAACACATAAAATGATAAAAACACACAAAAATAATGATAAGAACACAAAAAAATTCTCACAAAATGATGATAATTAATGCCAAAAACATACAAAATGTTTTCAAACTAAATACTACAAAGGAATTTCATTAATTGAGTAATATCAAAAGCCTCTCATAATTAATAATACATGACCTTAGTGAAGCTGAAACAATATCAAACTACTTCCATGAAACATTAAATCCCCATTATGGGTCTTAAAGTTTTTCAATATATTTTAATTTTTTCTTTTGTCCTTTACATTTTTGTTTTTTTAAATTAATTCTCATCACTCAAGTTGTCTATCATTCCTTTTTATCAAGTTTAATTAGAATGTGTAGGCTTTTTAGTAGAGGCGTCCACGTGGCACCAAGAATTAAGGAGAAGCCTTGTGGATCCTCAGTTATATATATATAAATTGATGATTGATGATTGATTTCTCTTAACCAATTCTCAAATAAAGTCCAATTCCCAAGCAAAAAACATCCAAAGCCCAATTTAATTCAACCTAACTCAATCCATGTTAAGAGTCCAAATCTTGACATCTCACAAAAATCCAAGCCCAATTGTCAAATAACAAATGCCCAAAACTCAATTTTTAAACCCAAGTCAAGAGCCTAAACCCCAATCCATCAAGCCCACAATTGCAAACCCTCAAACCCATAACCTTAAAAACTCTAAGAGGCCTTAGCCTAATATAAATAGAGATCAAAAAGAGAGGGAAAAAGTGGTTGCAGACATATTAGAGGGATAGAGAGAGGAGGCAGCTCGTGAAGAGAAAACACAGAAAGAGAAAAAAAGAGAGGGGGAGTCGGCTAAATAGAGAGAAAAAGGAGAAAGTTTGAACGTGAGAAACAAAAGGAGACGGGTTTTCGTGTGATAAGAGTGGAGGGGCTAGGTCTTCAAAAATGGAGATAAAAAGGAAAGAAGAAGCTGTTGGTTGAATGAAGAAAAAAGAGAAAAAGTGGTCTTCGGGAGTTATAAGAAAAAGGGAGGAAAAAGGCAAAGGAAAAAAACAAAAGAAAAGAGAGGAAGGAGAAGAAAACAAAAGAAACCAGAGAAAGGAAATCAACATTTTTAGTGTAATTTCTCTATTCCTTCTTTGGCTTTTCTTTTTTTAATTGAAGCTTGTGCTACTTTCTGCTTTAATGGAATGACTTGGAATCCTTTCTCTCTTGAGTTCTCTGCTATGTTTCACGTGCAATTTGTGTTGTTCGTAGCTTTGAAATTTGTGTTGGCTTTGATCATATTTTCTTTGTTTCATTTGATTCGGTCTCATCATTCGTGGGATTTTTGTCCCCGTATAGATGAGAACCCTACCCACGGCAATAAGATCCCGAATCCGTAAACTCTTTCCTTCATGGGATTCTGGCTCCGTATAGAAAGAGCTTCTATTTTGGAGTCGGGCTTGTCGGGAGGTTGGATTATTTTTGGTTCCCTCCTTCGGGGGATTCTGTCCCCATATAGGAGGAACACTGCCACCACTTTTGATTTATGAGTCTATTTTTTTAGCCAACACTTTATTTGTATTTGTTTTATTTTTCGTTTGATCAGAATAGCTGCCATCTGAACAAAAATGGTTTTCATTACCCACTCGAGAAAAATGATTTTAGTCAAAATGATTATTATTAAATTCAAAAGTGTGACATCCAAAATAAATTTTCTAAAAAAATATCTTTTTTACAAAAGTTTTGTAAGTTCCTTCTTCATGGTATTGTGTACCCGTATAAGAGGAATTTTTGAAAAAATAAATTTTCAAAGATATTTTCGGTTGAATTTTTGTAAGCTCGTTCTTCGTGATATTCTATACCTATACGGGAGGAGCTTTCCAAAAATCAATTTTTAAAGATACATTTGTTTGAATTTTTGTAAACTTCTCTCTCATAGTATTCTGTACCTGTATGGGTGAAGTTTCCAGAAATCAATCTTTAAGAAAAATCAAAAATATATTAGCCCTTGTCCAAGTGTTGGTAATCGCGTGAACGGGTGTTGTGGGGTGCTAATACCTTCCACACACTCAATCGACCCCCAAACCCAATTTTCTAATTGTAGATCAGTATTTTAAAAGGTGGTCAATTGCACCTCCAAAACAGTTGGTGATGACTTCATTGTTTTTTGTAAGTCCGCCCGCGTCGTGATTCCGGTTGTGACAACTGACGACTTCACTGGGGATACTTAAGGGTCAAGCCAAGTCTGCTTGGACAAGGGCTAATTTGTTTCTTTTATTTTTATTTTTATTTGTATATATGTTTCATTCTTTTATTTGTATATTCTATTCTCATGACTTTGGAGTTTAATGGTTTGTTCATTTTGTAGCATTTCATGGACATTTGTTATATACAGATTTAGGCAAGCGTACAGCAAGGGTTTGGTTGGTAAAATCTCTTGCACACACTGTGAACCTTCCTACCACACTTACACACACATAGGCCCCCACCCAGGCTTCACTTTGGATAGGACAATATGGGTAGTAGGTACATCCTCACTAGACTAAACTCCCCCAATGAGTTGGGGGAGGAACCCTGTTACCTTATGGGACTACAGGGGAACCTTGTCCAGAACCTCGCACGATATATAGAACCATGATTATACAGCTTAGAGTTAGGACACCGAGAAGATATCTCTTACCCTTACTGTTACTCTGTCCATTTTATTTTTGACACATTTTATTTATTTATTTATTGCTATGCCGTTATGCTGTCAAAATTTTCCTTGTTATGTACAGTTTAATTTCATTTCTATATACTTGATGACGGTTACTAACCACGTTTGCTTCTTGGTGTTTTTTTTTTCATTATCATTCATACAGAGAGGCACATACTTGTGGTTTGGCACCAGTATTATTGACATCACTTCTTTTCGAAAGAAAAAAAAGGCACAAAGAAGAGAAAAAAAAAGGAGATTGTATTTGAAAAATGATGTTAACAGAAGGATGTTTGTTATAATACTATTTTCAAACCACAAAGCCCAACAAAAAAAATAAGTTTTATTTTATTTTGAAAAAGAAAAATAATAATGATGGTGAATGATGACCAATTGATAAATATTTTGTTCTCGCTACAAAAAATACTTACATCATTGAACATCACAACCCACATCACTCATACCACACACGCCTGAGAACTAAAGTAATGGAGGAGATGAATCAAAAAATGATACAGATGCAGGAACAATGGAACAAGACAGATTGGCCCATGAGCAAAGGGCAGCTGAGATGAGAGATCAGATAGAATCTTTGATTCGACAGTTGGCTGCGAAAGGGAAAGAGCCAATGGAAGAGCACAGCTCTTTAAAGAAGACATCCATCCTAGAGACCCCATCTGGCCTCCCCAGAGACACCTCTGAAAAATTCCAACAGTCGGGCCATGTGGCAACTATTTATCCATGGGACCCATATAAGTTTATGCCAACCTCTTCTGTCAATTCTACTAGTGATTTACCTAGCCAGGAATTTCCATATGACAATATGTACCACTCTAGGCCACCCCTTCCAAGTCTAGGACTGACTTTCGACAACAAGGAATTTGAAAAGAAGAAAATAGCATTGCCAATGACAGAGGATCCACTAGAGGTTGTTAAGAAGTTAGAAAGCAAGTTACGTTTCATTAATGGATTTGAGACATCCAAAGTGCTAGACTAGCAAAGTTTAAGCCTAGTAAAAGACCTAAAAGTTCCGACAAAGTTCAAGATGCCATTTTTTCAAACTTATGATGGGAGAAGTATGCCAATGGATCACCTTACCATGTATTGTCAGCGTATACACCCGTATCTTGGCAATGAAAAGTTGCTCATCCATTGCTTTCAAGACAGCCTTGATGAATCTTCAAGAAGATGGTTTAATAGTCTGAATCCAGCAAAAGTTAGCACTTGGAAGGATTTGACGGAGTCTTTCATGACTAAATACAAGCACAACCAAGATACAACACCCATCAGATATGACTTGTAGAATACTATCATGAAAGAAGGGGAAGACTTCAGAGAATACATTATACGGTGGAGAGAACTAGTAGCACAAATAGTCCCAACTATACCTGAGAAGGAACTTGTCAGTTTATTCATAGATGCACTTCCAGACCCTTACCCTCTTTTCTTGGCCAGTGCAGGACATGACATGGACGATGTAATCCAGGCTGGGGTTGAAAACAAATAAATTTGAAATACATGCCATCACCTTTCAATCTCCTCAGCCTGTTTATCCCTCATATGCACCTCCCTCAGCTTCATATAACCCTCCTCCACAATTCCAACAACCAAACCAAGCACCATATTATCCCCCGTACCAGCAGAGACCACACAACCCTGGCTACCAAACTTCCCACAACAACTTCCAGAATCGAAACCCAAGGCCCACAAGACCAATTAAACAGTTTGATCCAATTCCCATAACCTATACCGAATGTTTCACCTTGTTGAGAGGTCAAGGCCAAATATCTCCAGTTTTAGGGATACTCTATAACCCGCCTTACCTTGTCTGGTACAATCCCAATTTAACTTGTGAATATCATGGGGGTATACCCGGGCATTCCATTAATGAGTGCAGAGTCTTTAAAAGGGTTGTGCAAAGCATGAAAGATGCTGGATGGTTGAATTTTGAAGAGGTGAAGAAGCCTAATGTGAATGATAATCCTCTACCGAATCATGAAGATGGAGGTGCAAACATGATCGAAGAGATGGGAAAAGTTAAAATAATAGTTGCTGAAAGGGTCAGCATTGACACTATCCACCAATGAGAAGGAGATGTTGGCGATTGTTAAGACAATCAAGAAATGACACCCCTATCTTCTTGGGAAGCCATTTATAGTCCACATGGACTAGACAAGTCTGAAGTACCTACTGGAGCAAAAAATCAATACACCAACACAAACTCGATGGCTGCCAAAGCTACAGGGTTAAGACTATTGTAATACCCGGATTTTGTCCGGGTCGATTTTTTTACCGATTTTTTGTTGTGCACACATATATTATTTTTTCGTGTATTTGGTTCAATCTTTCCTTTCAATTTCTCTTAATCAATTTCAATAAAAATCCAATTCTCAAATAAAGTCCAATTCCCAAGCAAAAAACATCCAAAGCCAAATTTAATTGAACCCAACTCAATCCATGTTAAAAGTCCAAATCTTGACTTCTCACGAAAATCCAAGCCCAATTCTCAAATAATAAATGCCAAAACTCAATTTTTAAACCCAAGTCAAGGGCTCAAATCCCAATCCATGAAGCCCACAATTGCAAACCCTCAAGCTCATAACCTTAAAAACCCGAAGAGCACTTAGCCTAATATAAATAGAGACCAAAAAGAGAGGAAAAGGGGGGCTGCAAACAGATTAGAGGGATAGAGAGAGGAGGCAGCTTGTGAAGAAAAAGAAAACACAGAAAGAGAAAAAAAAAAAAGAGGGGGAGTTGGCTAAACAAAGAGAAAAAGGAGAAATTTTGAACGTGACAAACAAAAGGAGGTGGGTTTTCGTGTGATAAGAGTGGAGGGGCTGGGTCTTCAAAAATGGAGATAGAAAAAAGGAGAGAAGAAGCTGCTGGTTGAAGGAAGAAAAAAGAGGAAATGTGGTCTTCGGGATTGATAAGAAAAAGGGAGGAAAAAGGCAAAGGAAAAAAACAAAAGAAAAGAGGGAGGAAGGAGAAGAAAAAAAAAAACCAGAGAAAGGAAATCAACATTTTTAGTATAATTTCTCTATTCCTTCTTTGGCTTTTCTTTTTCTTCATTGAAGCTTGTGTTACTTTCTGCTTTAATGACTTGGAATCCTTTCTCTCTTGAGTTCTCTGCTATGTTTCACGTGCAATTTGTGTTGTTCGTAGCTTTGAAATTTGTGTCGGCTTTGATCATATTTTCTTTGTTTCATTTGATTCGGTCTCATCCTTCGTGGGATTTTTGTCCTCGTATAGGTGAGAACCCTACCCACGACAGTAAGATCCCGAATCCATAAACTCTTTCCTTCGTGGGATTCTGTCTCCATATAGGAAGAGCTTCTATTTTGGAGTTGACCTTGCCGGAAGGTTGAATTATTTTTTGTTCCCTCCTTCGTGGGATTCTGTCCCCATATAGGAGGAACACTGTGATGAATACCCACCCCGGCCCATAAGGCCCAAGGTAGAACTACAACCCAGAAAACCAGCTTACCAGGTGAGGGTGCCTTGGATCCTTATAAACTAGAGTTGGTAGCCCTATTTTTTCGATGTGGGATACTCATCAAACCACCCCCCTTGGACAACTGACGTCCACGGCGGCTACCTCGCCCTTCAGACGGCAGCCCTTTCCCGGACGGTAGCCCTCTCCGCAAACGTGACTCTCTCAATGAAAGCACCAATGATGAATACCCACCCCGGCCCATAAAGCCCAAGGTAGAACTACAACCCAGAAAACCGGTTTACCAGGTGAGGGTGCCTTGGATCCTTATAAACTAGAGTTGGTAGCCCTATTTTTTTCGATGTGGGATACTCATCACACTGCCACCACTTTTGATTTATGAGTCTATTTTTTTAGCCAACACTTTATTTGTATCTGTTTTATTTTTCTTTTGATCGGAATAGTTGCCATACGAACAAAAATGGTTTTCACCACCCACTCGAGAAAAATGATTTTAGTCAAAATGATTAGTGTTAAATTCAAAAGTGGGACATCCAAAATAAATTTTCTAAGAAAAAACTTTTTAACAAAAGTTTTGTAAGCTCCTTCTTCGTGGTATTATGTACCCATATAGGAGGAATTTTTGAAAAAATAAATTTTCAAAGATATTTTTGGTTGAATTTTTATAAGCTCATTCTTTTTGGTATTCTGTACCCGTACAAGAGGAGCTTTCCAAAAATCAATTTTAAAAAATACCTTTGTTTGAATTTTTGTAAACTTCTCTCTCATGGTATTCTATACCCGTATGGGTGAAGTTTCCATAAACTAATTTTCAAGAAAAATAAACAATATATTAGCCCTTGTCCAAGTGTTGGTAACCGCGTGAGCAAGTGTTGTGGGTGCTAATAACTTCGTCACACTTAATCGACCCCCAAACCCAATTTTCTAATTGTAGACCAGTATTTTAAAAGGTGGTCAATTGCACCCCCAAAACAGCTGGTGGTGACTTCATTGTTTTTTATAGGTCCACCCACGTCACGATTTCGGTTGCGACAACTATGAAATTGAGTACAAAAAAGGAGTGGAAAATCAAGGTGCGGATTCCTCACAGGTAGTTGAATTCCAATTTTTATCAATTTTTATACCACATACAGATTGGTGGCCCATATTACAGAAATAGGATCAGGAGAACTTCTTTTATGAAGAGTTAAGCTAGAAGAGTCCCTCCCACTCAGACTACCAATTACTTCAATGGGATAGAGTGTGGTTCAAAAGAGATAAAGTCTATTTGAGTTCTACTTCAAGCTTAATTCCTCATATTATTATCAATTGTCACTCCTCCCCAGTCAGTGGTCACTTTGGCTTTCACAAAACTTTCTCCCGTATAGAGCAAAGTTTCTTTTGGTCTACTATGCATCAGATGGTGAAGGAATTCCTCCAACAATGCGATGTTTGTAAAAGGTATCAGACTGACTATATGAAACCAGCGGGCTTGCTTCAGTCGCTGCCAGTTCCTACCCAAATATGGACTGTTGTTTCGATGAACTTCATTAAAGGGTTACTCGCTTCTAATGGATGCACTACCATCATGGAAACAGTCAATCGCCTATCTAACTATGCACACTTCATTGCCTTGAGGCACCAATTCACCGTCGTGACTGTCGCCAATGTGGTCCGATTACATGGAATTCCTACATTAATTGTCAGTGACCGATACAAGGTATTCATCAGCTTCTTGTGGTGTGCACTATTCCAGTTATAGGGCACCAAATTGTGTATGAGTCTGAGTTACCATCCCCAATCGGATGGCCATACCGAAATAGTCAACAGTACTTTGGAACAATATCTACGATGCTTTGCTGGTGACCAGCCACTGAAGTGGCTTCCCTGGGCCAAATTTGGCAACAACACCTCAGTCCACTCTTCCACCACGATTACCCCTTTTGAAGCTTTCTATGGCATTCCACCTCCAAGTCTACTGACTTATATACCCGACGCTTCACTCGTCCAAGTGGTAGATGAGTACCTACGTGATTAGGACGCCATTCTACGTGAACTGCGACATAATATTTTGTTAGCTCAACATCGAATGAAGAGTCAAGCTGATAAACATCGACATGAGGTCTCTTTCATTATGGCAATTATGTGTATTTGAAACTACAACCATATCTTTCGATGGCTTTTCGAGGTTCCATGAAGCTTGCCACCCCATTTCTTTGGTCCCTACAAAATCCTAGAAAAAGTGAGCCCCGTAGCTTATAAGCTGGCTTTACCTCCAGGCTCTCAAATCCACAACGTATTTCATGTCAATTTATTGTGAAGGCACTTGGGGCCGGTCACTACTAGTTCTGTTCAATTGACTCCTGTCTCAGATACCTCCACCATCCTCCCACAACCTGAGTCAATCTTAGATTGACGAGTGATTCGCAAAGGTAAATATTGTCCTAAGTCTAAAATCTTGGTGAAATGGGTTGTGCCTCGACAGAAGATGCGACACAGGAGAATGAGTGACGCTTTAAAAGATTGTATCCTGATTTCATCCTTGTGGACAAGTATCCTTAAGTTAGGGGGGAATGATATATGCCACGACCTTGTCCATGTAGAGTTAGCGATGGGAACATGGGCTTGAAGTGGGAGCAACGTGGGAGTGGTTTTGTAGTTTATTTGTACAGTTATTTATGTAGTTATTGTATAGAATATGTGGTGGTTCATCAATTGGTGTCTAAGTGTCCTGTTACAGTTATTTCATTGTGAGATATTCCACTAGGTTGTAAAGCTATATATGTGGTTGAACAATTGAATAAAAGGTGTGCAATTAATTGTTCAACAAAACTCCCTCTCTTCTTCCTCTTACTTTCTTCTTTTGCAACCCAAATTCCTTCGAATCATTGTTAATTCCCAATGCATGGTTTTCTCAATTGATTGAATTTTCATTGCATAACTATTAATTGTGTGTATTGATGATGTGATTTTGTTGAATTTATGAAATATGCATGGTAGAGTAATGGTTAATTGGTCTTTGAGTATGAAACTAGGGTGCTAGCAATGTCGAGCCCCAAAGAGAAACATTAATCCATAAGAATAGGTGCCTACCCCTTTGTGTTCGTTGTAGACCAAGAGGCCTGATGGCCTCCATGTAGGAATCAAAGTCTTCATGTCTAATTTCCTTTGCATATGCATAGTTAATCGTATCGCACAATGCATTGTGTATGATTTTGCATGTTTGCAATTATACCTTGAGCATGAAAAATGAGTATGCACCTGAAGGAATTAGATGTTAGAGCTTTTAGTTAATCGATTTATTTACTATTACTTTAGTTTGATACTTGTTCACATGCTTACCGAGCTCTTTTTCGCACTTTATTTGTTATTCTTTGCATTTAGCTCTTTAGTTAGTTGCTTGCATTCATCCACCAAAATTGCATTTGTCTCCCTATGGATTCAACCCCGGACTCCCGGATTTTATTACTTACCAACTACCCTACACTTGGGGTAAGTACACACACGCATATTTTTGTGTCGGTAGTAACTTTTTTTTTCCTTGGCGACAAAAGTCTCTCTCCTTTTTCACGCACTCCGTCTCTTTCTCCCTCTCTGTTTCCTCTCCAAGTTCTAGAGTTTTCAAAATAAGTGAGACTAGTTGAAAAGACTTCTAGTGCATTATTTGATGTTACGGAACTGGCGGACAAGTTCAAAGAGATTTTGGACTTGGTCAAAGTTAATCTCTAGAGTTTGAGATTTTGTTGGAGAAGACAACATGAGGGACGATATTCACAAGCAAGAATGAAGAGTTTTAGATGGACTACTATGTTTTTTACTGTTTGTGACGTTCAACTTTGATATTTGTGAAGTTTGGCTCAATGTTGAAGTTTTTTGATTGCCCTTCTCTGAGAAAGCCACGGACTGACTTTTTTTTTTATTTGTCAAATCATAGTTCTATTAGGTTTTTAAGTTCGAATTAGGGTTTCCTTCTCTTATGTTTCGTGTAATCTATATAAGAGTTAAGGTTTGTGCAACTTTCTTGGAGTGAGACAGAGTCGCCTAGAGGTTTGAGAGTGTGAGAGTCCGAGAGAAAGGGATTTGGGTTAGTTCTTGATTTCAATAGCTCATCTCTTTTGTAAATCTTATGTTGATTGTGTTGTTTTTCTCAGTTTTAATTGCTCTATTGTCGTGTTGATTTATCTGTCAATAAGGAGAGTGGGTCTAATTTCTCAAGAATTTGTATCAGAGCTCCAGGATTCGATTTCTTAAGCGATTAAAGTTTCCTTGGAGCAGATATGTTAGGGGTGAAAGTAGACATCGAGAAGTTTGATGGGAGAATGAATTTTGGCTTATGACAAGTCAAGGATGTACTAATACAATTCGGGTTACACAAAGGGGTCGGAGAGGTGTGGATTAGGAAGCACTGACTCGGATGAGGGGATGGGAGGATTCACAAAACCTCAAAGAATCCTGTATTTGAGTGCAGGGGGACTCGGCAAATAAAAAATATTTATATAGTATATTATATACAGGTCAAACTCTTTTTGTTCATTAAGTATATTATAGATAATATATAATACATATATTATCAAACTTTTTTCTGTCCCATACTCCCAAGTCCCATCCCATCAAGTATATTATATATAATATAGTATATAGTATATTAAATTTTATAATGTAGTTGATAGTGTGATACAACTGGTTTCCTCTCCACTTTCTTACGGAGTTACAGGCCAAAACTTCTTAAAATCCAAACAATTTGACCTGGTTGTTCGATCTGCCTCTCTCATCATCGATTTACATCTCCCTCACCGATCTGCCTTTCCAATATGCATATCTGTCATCCATCTGTGTGTTCTCAGTTCTTATGCGAGTTCTCAGTTCTGACTTCGTGTGATTTAAGTTGCAAAACGAGTCTCTCTCGTGTCGAAGGTGAGTCTTTACTGAGTTGACTATTATGACGAGTTCAACGAGCCTCACAACCGTATTTTCGCACATCAATCACGTACACGAACTGAGTTCGTACTCGAAGCAAACTCGGCACCCATGTTGCCGAGTCGATGCTTCCTAGGGTGTGGACAATCTTGACACTTGAAGAAAAATTGCCAAAAAGATAGATCAGGTTCGGCTAAAAGCTCCAAATCAATAGATGGAGATGTTGATATTGTCACTAATGGTGGAGTCTCTTTGCACTTGGCATTGGCTTGACGGTTATGTAGGGTGTGTTGTGGAAAGCATGGGAGTTGCACCATAAATTTCAACAGGTTTATTTCGACATGTGCCGAAAAGGAAAATCTTGGAGCGGTAAAGTTTTGAGTGGATATACTCTTTTATGGTGGAGTATGATTGTCGGTCAAGACAATGCATAGCGAAAGTTATGGAGGATGATTCACGATATAGAGAGTTGTGACTGTCGATGAAGACGGTGGTATAGCGAAGGCTATGAGATTTTTGATCAAGGTGGTGAATTATGGAATTTTGATAAAAAATCAACTGTTAAAGACAAAGAAGAAAACTGGCACATGAGAAGCCGTCCGGACAGCTGGGTGTGCCATCCGGATGGTTGTAGGCAAAACAAACAGAATGCAGACAAATGGTGTAACTGTCTGGACAGCTAGAGGAGACTTCCGGACAGTTGACGAACACATACAAATCTAGATAGTTTTAATTGCTACGAAACAATCCCGGTTGTGACGAAACTCGTTTTTCATGTTGGTCTCTAGTAAGGAATGTGAAAGAAATCATATTTGTAATTGGAAACTTCTTGGGGAGGGACTCCTAGGTAGAATTGAACTAGGAGATTTTGTACTACTATAAATACTAGTGATTTATTAGTGTTTTGGTAGAGAGAAATCAAAGGTTTGTGTTGAGAGAGAGCAAAGGGTGATAACTTTGTGGTGTATCCCTCGGGTTTAGCCTAAGTTTATGTCGGTTAGAGATTGAAGATGTAGGGTGTTAGAGATATAGGCTAGATTGGGGCTTATGTAATCTCTTGAACACTTGGGTATTCTTGGGTTTTTTGGTGAGAGAAAATTATCGGTGTGTGGTTGTACAAATTTTCTACATAGTGAAGTTTTTTCTTGGTTATCTTTTGACAACGACCGTGATTTTTTTTTTCTCTGATTTTAGAGTTTTCCACGTAAATCTTATGTTGATTGTGTTGCTTTTCTCAATTTCAATTTATCTATTGTCGTGTTGTTTTATCTATCAAAGAGAAGAGTGAGTCTAATTTCCCAACACTGTTTACATGGATGATGAGTTTATTTAATACATAAACGATTTTTTTCTTTTTCCTAAATCTCTAAATTCCTAAAAAAATTATGGTTATTTATACTTGGTGTGCGGTAAGTGAAGATCATTGAAGAATTGGGGGTAACTTAAAAGAATTTGACAAAAAGAAAATCATATAATGGTACAACGAATACAATGGTATTTTTTTGTTCGAAACAAAAATTAAAGTTATTGTGGTTGAAAATCAATGCTTTGAGATATTACGGTCTAAAATTGTCATTCCTTTTTATGTTGAGTTTAATTTTTGTTTCGAAAAAAATACCATTGAATTCAACATATTAAATACTACATATATTTATGATGGACCCTGAATCCATCATTGAAGGATTGGTCAATACTGGACTCAACCGGTGCACCATTTTGATGCACCAAAAATTTTTAAAAAGTCCGAAAAAACAATAAATGTGTAGTATTTCTCATGAACAATCCAACGATACTTTTTTTGTTCCAACAAAAATCAAATTCATTGTGATCGAACATCGAATGTTTTGAGTTTATATCTAAAGGTCTAGAATTGTCACTTATTTTTCATTTTGATTTTTTTTCGAACAAAAATTATACCGTTGAATTCGTCATACAAAATACTACACATTCATGATTTTTTTCAAAATGTTTTAAAAAATTTTAGTGCGCCAAAATGATGAATGGGATGATGGATCCAGTGTTTTTCAAAACACTGGACCTACCCTTGATCCATCATTGAATTGGGTGCCGTAGCCGTTTCCTGACTTGGTATGATTAGGCTGTTTCGATAGCAACATTCCTCCTACTATTCCTTAAAATTTGTAAAAATCTAAACAGATTTTGCTTTTTCTTTTTTCTTTTTTATAAGCATATGAACAAGACTTTTCCTCAAATTTGGGATAAATAGTTCCGTTTGGGACGAGCAACAAGATAGCAGTATTCAAACTACAAAAATGTTAGAGATCTCAGTGAAAAATATCTCAATCATCCCAATAATGGATCTTATCCATTAATTGATGTAAGTATAAGTATTCATAAAACTTGATAGTTGAACCAAACGGTGACACGTTTATTATTGAAATGACTGAGATGTTTTTTACTAAAATCTCTTATCATTTCTGTTCAAACTACAAGTTGGGAGTGTCCGTGAGTGTGGATGGGCTCCGATCCAGATTCCATCATGGTTCGTGCATCATAAACTCTCTGAACTGCAAGTGGTTCTAAATTTTTCCAAATACTAATAGAACCTGGATGGATCTGCCTTAACAATTCCCATAATGAGGATAACCTTTAAATATCGGCGCTTTTGACTTATTTAACTAAACAACTACTCTTTTGTTTTTATCTTGGTAGATGTCAAGTTTGAATTTTCCACTTTTTAAATCTTCTTTTTTCTTTTTAATGATCTTTATCTATCTCTTTCACAACACTTCCCCAACGTCTCTCTTTTACGCAGTACTCTACAGCTCCAAAACAAAATTCAGCGTGAATGAATGAAACTTTCTAACCCAGTCAGTTACTCTTTCTATATATATATATATATTGGTTTTCTGAGCGGAAGTGAATGAATGCATAAAGACTTGATAGAAATTTTGTATTCTGTTTTGGGTCTTTGAGATCTTTAGCCTCCCTTTTCGCTCAGGATTCACGTGCTCTATTGTTGTTGTAACAGAATTTGTTTGATAAAGATATAAATACAATACATGCTCATGTTATTGTCATTATTATAAAGCTTTTTTTTTTTTTCCCTTTTTGTGCTGCTTTCCCTTTCTTCTTCTCCCTTTTGTGTGGCGTAAATAATGTGCAGGGAACAATAACGATTGATTGTGTGTTGGGTGCGAGTATCTTGGGGTTCTAGGAGATGGGTGCGTGTAGTTTTGGTGGGTTGTGGTTGATTTTGGCTTTGGGTTGTTTGGTGAGTGCTGTGGTTGAGGGATTTCCAACTGAGGATCTCGTGGTGAGGCTGCCTGGTCAACCAAAGGTTGGGTTCAGGCAATTTGCTGGGTATGTGGATGTGGATGTAAAGGCTGGAAGGAGCTTGTTTTACTACTTTGTTGAGGCAGAGGAAGAACCAGACAAGAAGCCTCTCACTCTCTGGCTCAATGGAGGTACTTTCACTACTTTACTCTTCCCACTCCCCATCTAATTCTCTCATATAGATATCTCTGTATAATCTTTATAAATATTGACACTATTTGGCTTCATAGTACCATATAATTCTTATAAAAATTTCTGAGTCGAATAATGTCTAGATGCAACTACTAGTTAAATGTTCAAAATTCCATGTTCAGGTCCAGGTTGTTCCTCTGTTGGTGGAGGTGCCTTCACTGAATTGGGTCCTTTTTATCCAAAAGGTGACGGTCGAGGCCTTCGGAGAAATTCAATGTCGTGGAATAAAGGTAAAGATGCTAAATAAACTGCTTAAGCTAATTATAATAGGGACATGTATTTCATGATTTAAGGTTTAAACAATTTTGATTATACGCTTGTGTATGTTCTTTTATCAATTTTAGCATCAAACCTTCTCTTTGTTGAATCTCCTGCTGGCGTGGGATGGTCGTACTCAAATACAACTTCCGATTATAATACTGGAGATGCCTCAACTGGTAATGACATTAAATTTGGCTAGCCTCTCCAATATTGACTAAATGTTTTATTTGGACTCATCCAAGGTCAATCTCTTGCTCTTGGCAGCCAGGGACATGCGCTCGTTCTTGTTGAAATGGTTTGAGAAATTCCCAGAATTCAAATCAAGAGCATTGTTTCTTACAGGAGAAAGCTATGCAGGTGTGACAAATAGTAGTAGGATATTGCACCTGCCTTTTCCCATAATTAAAATGCACTTCTTGTCCATGTTGAGATGTTTAGACGGCGGTTTATTAAAATTTTTTATCTTTTTGTGATGGAGGGTATCAGGCTTATGGAAGAAAATTGCTCGATTTAACCTTTAGCTTGAGAAGTAAAGATCCACTGTGTAAAAGTATTTTGTACTATTATATATTTTCATTGAGTTCCTTAAATTTCTATATGCTGTCATATCAGGACACTATATTCCACAGCTTGCTGATGTTCTGCTCGACTATAATGCTCAGTCTTCTGGTTTCAAATTCAATATCAAAGGAGTAGCGGTAAGCAAATCTGACTGTGTGGCTCATACTGAATAATCTCATGCCCATTCTTCAGTTATTTGTGTTTGCGAGTGATTAATCTGGTATTTCTCTGATTAGATTGGGAATCCTCTCCTCAGACTCGACAAGGATCTTTCTTCAACATATGAATACTTCTGGTCCCATGGCATGATCTCTGACGAAGTTGGCCTTACTATCATGAATGAATGCGATTTTGATGACTACGTCATTACAAGTCCTCATAATCTAACTCAAACATGCAGCGATGCCACGGCCGAAGCCAATCGTATTGTTGGTGATTACGTAGACAATTATGATGTAATCCTCGATGTTTGCTATCCATCTATTGCAGAGCAAGAGCTGAGATTGCGGAAAGCGGTATTCTCAATTTTTACTTGGATTCTTCATTCTTTTCTTATCATCATACCTACATTTTCAAGCATCTTCTAAACTTTTAAATTTTTTTGCTGAAAATATATGAAGGTGACCAAGATAAGCATAGGTGTTGATGTATGTCTGACGTCTGAACGACACTACTATTTCAACCTTCCCGAGGTTCAAAAGGCTCTTCATGCAAATAGGACTAGCTTACCTTACGGCTGGTCTATGTGCAGTAGGTAAGCAATATAAATTATTCTTTCCATAGCCTAGAAAAGGAGAGAAAGACTTGCCAGGCATTCTTTTTATTCTTCACAGTGAAACAAGAACGATTTTTATCACTTCAGCAAGCTTGTTTTCTTGATACGATTCAAACTCTTCTGTAAATTTAGTCTCTAAAGTTCATTTAACAGTACATTTTCTATAACTCATCTTTTTATTCTGATGTCGATTGGACAGAGTATTAAACTATAGTGATCCTGATATTGCCATCAACATCCTTCCGGTGCTCAAAAGGATAGTTCGAAGTCACATACCAGTTTGGGTGTTCAGGTAAAATAATATCTCTGGCACAAGGAAGTGTTTTCACATTATTCAAGCTCTGAGTATAATAAAATTCCACATTTTATGTCAATGCAGCGGCGATCAAGATTCTGTCGTGCCATTGCTGGGTTCCCGGTCACATGTCCGCGACCTAGCTCAAGATCTAAAATTCAAGATTACCGTACCTTATGGAGCTTGGTTTCACAAGGGCCAGGTACACCTTACAACATGCTAAAACTTACCAAGCATTTCATATATTTCTGGTTTCAGGTTTTTGTGGTCTGTCTGAATGTTTCAAGTTGCATAACGCAGGTCGGAGGTTGGGCGACGGAGTATGGGAGTTTACTGACATTTGCAACGGTAAGAGGGGCCTCTCATATGGTTCCATATGCACAGCCATCAAGAGCTCTGCATTTGTTCAGCTCATTCGTGCGTGGGCGACGATTGCCTAATGCTACCCGTGTTCCGATAGATGATTGAGAATTGTTGTCCAAATGATTCCAGATTATGGAGGTAATAAAGAAAGAAGTAACTGGGTTTTCATGGGATTCAAAAAATAAAAGGGGATCTAGAAATTGTAGTTTTGGAGGGGAGGAATTCACTGTAATTTTTCTTTACTCCACTTCCAATATTCAGGTTCGATTGGAATGTTAGGGGAAAATAGTTTTTGTTGATTTGGATCAATAAATTAGAATTTTATTGACTTGCATGACCAGTAGGCTGTCAATTGCTTTCATTGGATCCATAAATATAAATCGTTTTCAGCTAGCGTTTGCTTTCATTGGATCCACAAATATAAGTATGTAAAGTAAAGTCGGTAGAGGAGCTGTCAAGACCAAGTTATAAGGATAAGGATGAAGTAGCTTCTTCACAAACTTGTCAAAAAATGTAAGCTTAAGCTCACTAGAAAATCCACCAGGTATGGAGAGAAAAAGAAGTAAAGCTCCTGAAAAATGTGTTTTGTACACAACCTCAACATTATGAGAAACATTGTCACATGATGCTGCAACGGCTCCTTTCCTCTGCTGGCTGTGTTGCCACTTGCTGGAACCTGTGCGGCTCTGATGGGTTGTATGTGAACTCCGAAGTATCAAGCCCGTACTGGTTTACATGCAGGGATAAACCAAAAAAGTCATCAAATAACTGGAACAGAATTCAGGGGAGAAAGAGGAAGGGGGGAATGCAAGGTTGAAGAAGGAAGCAGAGTAAATCAGTAATAAGATGGTTAGGTCATTGGTACAGAAAATAAAAATATAAAAGTAAAAAGTATGATGAACCCCAAGTTAAATGACTCACAACCTAAATACCTTCAGAGATAATTCAGAAACGAAGCTATTTTATTTTATAGAGTGCATTTTCACACCTTTTCCCTCATCCGTGCACTCCAAGCATCATTTCTGCTTGGACGCTGGTCAAGAGTTCCAGCAACAGGTACACCATTAGCAGGAGCTGCTGACCGGTTGATCAAGGGTTGCCGGATTTGTTGTCTCGGGGCAATGAGTTCATCATCACTGTCGTACTCTGCTGGCCTATTTGCTGCCCTTACCATAAGGGCTAAGAAGAAAATCAAAGCCTGCAATACCATGTTCTTTCATATTAACGTGCTTCTGGGGGATAATACACAGTTTTACCAATCAAAAAAATTAAACAGTTTCCAAATACAAACCCAAGATAAAATCCAGGAGATATATCTAAATTACATCAAAGAAACTCACTGATGTAAATATCTACTATAGTCACAAGGATACACAAGAGGGTTGAAGGCAGAGAGAGAAGCAAAAGAGATACGTAGACATGGGATTTAGACCTGAGAATTTTACAATTAAGTTTGCTGGTATTTTCAAGTTTGGCAACCCACCATCCTGCAGACTCATACTACTTTTCTTTCTTTTCTTTTTGGATAAGTAATGTAATGTACGTGTAGGCAAACATGTTGCACAATGATAGAGTTGCAAGGGTGCAACTTAGAGGTCACGGGTTCAATTCCTAGAAACAGTCAAGTCTGCGTACACCCTGTCTGTCTCCGACCCCGCCCAATACAAAAACCTTGTGCACAGGAGTGGTTTACCCAATTTTTTTTACCAATGTAACGTCTGTGTAATGCACAAAACTTAAGAACTAACAGATAAAAAAATCTGACATGCAATTACCAAGACACAACGCAAACCAAGACCTTGCTCTTTTCACAAAAAGATAACAAGCATGTCTCAGGTGTAAAAATACACACAAAGGTTACAAGAACCACCAAATGAGATCTGCCCTTTACATTAAAAAGCAAATTTCTCATTCCACATCATAATATGATTTGAGGTGAAAAATGTTACTTTTCCCTAAGGCCTCATGAACACCTTGTGTAGCGATACATTTACGAGGCAACAATATCACCACATGAGATCCGCTGCTTTAGCATCCAAGTTTGTAAGTATGTATACCCCAAAATCATAATTCACAGCACAACAAGTCAAAAAGCAATGACATTGAGTTTTGCTTACCTCCAAAATTACAACACCAAGAGCAACCCACTTCACAATTTTCCAGTTTTCTCTCAGGAAATGATATGTCATGTCAAAATCTCCAGTTTTATCTATTGGAAGATCCTGGAAAGGAAAATCATAAAAAAAATTGGATGAGCAAAAAATGCAAGTTGAATTTCAATGAATCATAAAAAAAAAACACCTACTTCTTTCCAGCTCTTGTCAAAGAAAATAAAAGCTGCACATCCGACCTCCACCAATATTAATAATATGACCAATACCGAATACTTTTCTCGACTTAAGGGAACCAATTGTTACAATATAACATGAAATAAAAAAGGTAATAAAAAAAATTAGAAATGTAAAAGATGCAGATGTCACAATATCAGTGACAAGTGCTTGGCATGCCACTCCTACAGACTACTAGATTAATAAGGATACACATGTCAAGCAGCATCCATTTCGTGTTACAGCTCCAATACAACCAAAACAAGAGATGACAAAGAGAACCACCCCGACACCAATGAATAAGTATACGAACCTGCCAAGGAAAATAATGCAATGATTATGTCTTAGTAGTTGAAAAACACATATAAAAGAACAAGGAGTCAGCATAGGAGCCTATTTTTTATGCTAAATTAATAACCAGGAAGCAAAATACAGGTATCATGAACCATAACAACAATCAAGCTGCTCAAACTTAAGTCTGCAGAGATTGTATAGGGATCAAATAAATTCAACCCAATATTACTACTGAAAATCATACTGTGCCAGTCTTTAGTTCCTTTGAATTTGGAAGAACTATATCTATTTACTGGTGGCCCTGGCCCACTGAATGAAACTAAATATTTGTGCAATGGTCAGCATAGCAAGCTTACAAGGAAGCCTACACGAATGCTGAATGGCACAATAACTATAGCTTCCTGCTTGACAAGGCTCCAAAATTGCAGCTCTTTTGAGGCCAGAATTCGATAAGACTGCTATGTTTCCAAGCCAAAGAGAAACATCGACCAACTACAGCAGTTTTTGTTACTGCAAAAGAGAGTCAGAAAGTCCACACAAGGGACCCAAAGGAGAGTTAAGGGACTCTATGGTCAGAAGTAAACTTAGAAGTTTCGAATTCAAATAGCAGATGCTGCACCTGGGATTCAACTAACTAACTATTATTATAGTCGAAGATAGCAAAAAGATATCTTTTACATCACAGGTGAGAACTGAGAAAAAATTTCGTGAAAAAAGAGAATCTGCAAGGTAGACTCCGAATAGGTTTTTATTAAGCTTTCATATAGAGACTTAATACTGCATTACTGCCTCTACATTGTACAAGCCCAAACCATATGAGCCGATATGTTGTTTAGATATGTTACATGCGGTCATCTGTAGAGTTGAAAACCCAAACTAAACCTAAAGCGACCCATCCCAAAACCCTAAACCCTGACCTAATGCATGCATCAAAAATTAGCTCAATCCCTTCAAAATGGCAGGCCTTGCCTGGAAAAATTTTATGCAGTAATGATTCATACCTATCATACCTGGACTCTTCAATATACCCCCGCCATACCCATGTCGACATGACATGACATGGGTATGGGATCTGTGTCAGATTATCAAAAAAAAATTGGACGCTTCATTTTTTTTTCTTTATGATTCTACTCTTTAAATGTGAAGACCCAATTAGAGAGACAGTTTTATGTCTTTGTCCCAATTCTTCCATATATAGCAGTTAGTATATATTCATTAATTGTATAAGAAAATTATTTAAGTTATTACTAGTTGATAAGATTACTAAACTTCGTTTGATAAAAAAATGTATCAAAAATAAGAAAATCATTACAAAATTACATTGAACATAACATAACATTAATATTTTTATATAATAATCCTAACACATATTAAGATGACGTACCCACGTACTAGTATCTTAGTTTTGGATGGTGTCCACATACCCGTATCTTAGTTTTTGGACAGTGTCCACGTACCCGTCAATTTTCAAATTGGAGACTCTGACACTCAGACACATGCCCATACCCCACACCCGTACTCGAGTCTAGGTATCATACATTCATTCAACCCTGTAATACACGTCAGGGTCCCAATTTCAAGGCTAATCTGTATTAGCGTGGCTTCAAGCAATTCCCCTACTCTTATATCTACAACTTAGCTGAGCCACCAATCCTTTCATTCAGAAATAATAAAAAACTATAGTCCAAAATCACAGTTAACTTCACTAGCTTTTTTCCAAAAAAAACTGATTCTTAGACCACACCTTATCAACAGTAGAGTAGCCTAGCTCTACTTTAGTATGTAATAAATAAGGTTTTCCACTTTCTTCTCATCAATAGTAATCCACGTGAGTACAGTATAAATAGTTGATTAAGCCTACTTCTCTGAACATTAACATGCATCTAAAAGTGATAGAAATATAGGACAAAGTAAGAAGGTTCAAATTTTTCTGGAGTAATTAAAAAACAAGAACTCTAGAATTGAATGTAGCATAAAATAGAAGATGAAGATCATATTCAACAAATATAAACTTTAAAGATGAACAGGTAACAGCTGTAGAGACCAAAATAAAAAGAAATGTATACATAATTACAACCAGTCATACCAGGCTTTAGGCAAGCTGTCAAAAATATTAGCTGACAAAGACACAGCCATAAGCATGGGTCGACCAAGCTGCACCAAATCCTGATCATAGCTCACGGGCGAAACTCCACCAGCATCATCACTGGCTCTCTTGAACTCAACAAATAAGTAGATTCCATAACCAACCATGGCTAAACCCACAAGGGTCAGCAAAAAGTTCAGGAGCTTCAAAAGGCACTCCAAGCACCCTCTACAAGCCATCCTCTATGATTCTTTCAATCCCTTCAAATCAAATCCCGAATGAGTCTCTCCTTACATCAACAAGTCGCCAGATTACATTCAATAGAACCCATATTGACCCACAAATCAATTCCTTATATCATCAAAATTTCACCGAAATAACATTCAAAATTCACAAATTGTAAAGTTCACACACACTTTTGAGCATGTGCTCATTTGGTGGTTCATAAAATGCATAAGAAGTATCATACAGCTAAGCCAAATACTTTACCCTTTAGAAACAGGAATTTCAAAACAAACAAATTTCAATTACCCCTGATGTGCATCCACTTGAATCCTACGCATCAAAAAATAAAATCACACTAAATTCGAGCTTATTCTACTTCTCTTCACCTTAATCTTTTCAGCACACCAAAAAGGGGACGACAGGTACGTGCTACCACTTATTCAAAATTCAGAATCTGCGACTCCCTCCCCATGTATTACTACACAAATTCGACAAAAGCCGTCCACTTTGAGGAACAATTCAAAATTATAATTAGCACCGATTATTCCATTCCGAAAAAATGAAATTTCAAGACAATATCAGAACGCAATCTTGCTTAGATCGGAACTAGGTAATGAATAAGAAAACAGAAGAACTTACGGTTAACGAAAATTGCGAGCTACTCTTTTTTAATTTTCTCGGAAAATCGAGAGAGATATCAAGAGAGGAAAAGATGAAATTCAAAGGGAAGAAAAATGGAGGACACGTTTCCTCATTTGGCTCCGCTGTGAAGGACAGTTGGCAATCCATGTTTTTGAAATGACACATTTGCCCTGATCTTTCTTTCATAAACCACGGAATATCAATATTTTGTAAATTTAAAGGGCAAAGAGGGAGATTCGGAGGGCCCCTTTTTTTAAAAAAGGATCCTGTTATTTTTTCCCAATTTGAAAAATAATTTAAAAATTCAAAAAAATTTATAAATAAAAAGTTTACAAGATTTTAATGTGTTCTCTTTCTAATTGATAAAAAAATACATAACAAATCTAAATTGTATCAAACATTATACAATCTTATAATTCCATATTAACAATAACATGATTTAATAGTTAAAATCTTGCAAAATTTTCATTTGATGATTTTTTCAATTTTTTTTAAAAAAATTACTGACAAGAATTGAAAAAATAAAAATAACGGGGTTTTTTCTTTGTTAAAAAAATAAGCTCTACAAATGCCAAAGAAGGGCAGACACGATTTGTTTATTTTGGATATAAATGTTGGAGTAACAAAACAATGGAGTTTTGACTCTGAAAATTATATTATCTTTCCTTTTTTATGAGTTGAAATATATATTATATGAGTATATTATAGGATAGGTATGAACTATTTAGAATATTATTATTTTCATATGGACTATTTAGAGTATTATGTTCCTTATCGTGAAGTTGTGCAAAGAATTAATGGCACATTTGGTTCGTAATTGAATGAGTGTGAGATGAGAGTAAATTGTGTTCGGTGATTATGATAATATTTGGTATGAAATAAAAAGTAAGTATGAGTGCGATAATTTTAATAGTACAATTTCTATATTACTCTTTTTTCTTTTAAAAAATAAAAATAATATTTTCTATTGTCTAAGTTTAATTCATAAGTGTGAAATAATCTTTTGCATATTAAAACTCATTCTCTCTTATAGAGAAAAGTCATTCTCACCATTTTCGTGAACTTGACTAGATAATAGAGGGTGGAATGAGTTTAGGATTCCACTATCCCAAAATCAATCAAACAAGATAATGGTTAATTTCAACCTCTAAACAGCAACCAAATGCCCCATAAGAGTCTCATTGTTGATCCCAAAAGCATATATTAACAAGCTCACCCTCCAAGAGAGCATTGATTATTATATAATTAAAACTTAAGACAATTATAACCAAGTCAAGCCAAAAGCAAGTCAATAAATATAGTAATAGAGATTAGTCAATCATTCTTCTACACAAAGTCAATTTTTTTACTATTTTATGTTGATGATATGATTATTAGTGGTGATGATCTTGCTAGCATTACCTCTTTTAAGAAATCTCTTCATCAACACTTTGAAATGAAAGAACTCAATCACCTATTTCCATCATATACTTTTGCACTTCCTAAACTTCACTTTATTGTTTTCACGTATCCGTATATTTTTTTTTTCGCCATTGGTCAACAAAACAACGTTGTGTTGTGTGTCGTTCATTTTCTTCCTATCTAGTCAAGTAGCAATGTCATGTTGGAGTTGTCGCATTTTCCTTGCCAGCAGTTGTGATAGCAAAATGACGACGTATCAATCACAGTGATTTATTTTCATGAGTCCTTCCTCTCATCTTTGCTTAGATCAGCGTCGTTTTTTGTTTCTATTTGGCTTTTGGCTAGTTCATGCATCTTCTATGACACAACTTCTCCATTGATATCCGTTGTTTGAAAGACATCAATTCATCACTCCAATCTCCCATCTATAAGTCATCTTGGAAGGAGCTTCTTGTTGATGGTGCTACCATTCTGTGGATAAGCTCATTCATCAATGTTGTCCATCATTATTTTTTCTTCCTCAAACTACCTTTTGATCTGTTTATTGATGTTCGATTATAGAGCGACATCTTCGATGTACGTTGTATTCTTGATTGTTTGACATTCTTCGTGTTGTGATGACGTAGGTTAGCTCTTTCATTTTGGTTGTGTTCTTCGAATTGTATCATATTTACTCTTTTTCATCCTGTTCTAGTCAAATGCTTGAATATGTTTTCCTTCTAGTTTTGACTTGATTTAATGTGGTTCTATTGAAACTATCAATGATCGTTTTTTAAATATAGACATTGTGCTGCTTCTAAGCTTTAATTTCCCTTCTATTGTTCAATAATTTATGTGGTTGAGATCAATTTTCTTGCTTTATGTTGAGCCTTTTGTCTTCTCGATGATCCCCTTTTATCAACACCTTTGCGCTCCTCGATTATCCTCTTTGAACTCGCTAGTTGTGTTGTTCGATTTCTTGTCTGGTGACTTGTGTTATTTGATTTGTTCTCTTTTGTTGTTTATTCTATTATGTGCTTTTTGGTTTTTATGATTTGGTCCAGTATATTTTCTCTACTTTATATTTTATCTGCTTATGCTTTATGGTGTGTCATTGATGTTTTTAATCATCACTATGTGGTCTTCATCAGAAGAATGAGCAAAATACTTACTACGGTTCATTTTAATGTTGCATTTTGTTCTATTTTTGTTGGTTTTTTTTGAATGGACAGGTGTTATCTTCATTTGTTTTACTTCGTTGTTCATTTTGTTGTGTTCATATCTATTTTAGTCAACGTGTAGTGTGTTGGCATCTGTTATCATGCTTGACTTACAATAACATTTTTAAATTTATCGCATATTTTAAACTATTATTTATGTTCAAATAAGGGAATTTTGGGTTGTTATAAATTGTTTCATGTTGTTTATTTTCAAAATGTCGTTGGTGCTATTTACACTGTTGAGTTTCAATAGAGAGAATTGTCTCATTTCATATCATCATCTGACTACATCCAAATGACAAGTATCCAAACCCAAATGACATTGACATAATTATATGTACAGAAATTTCGGATGAAGAAACGCAACCTAGTTTATACAACATTGTCTCAAATTTTATTACGTCTGGCTCATGAAGTATTGTTAACCCAGAGCACCCTACATGAAAAATGAAAGATGTGTACAACATTTTCCTAGAAATTACCTTGAGACAACGATTAGTGAAGATAAATTTGTTATTTACCAATGATGCGATGATGGAAAAGTCATCCATATAGTTGTCTATGAACATGATAATAGATATGTCATTTCGTATAACAAATTATTATTGTTGAAATACGAGGCACATGTAAATGTTGAATGGTGTAATCATTCAAGATTAATAAAATGTTTATTTAAATACGTTGGCAAATATTTTATTAATCAAATCTGAAATGAACGATGTTGGAGATATTGATTTTAAAATTTATGGTGGTTTGTTATCATTTTACTACAATTCAAAATACTTGAAAGAAAAGGCAATCATAACTGAAACAAATGATACAATTGATATGATAAACTTTTATGTTTTAATACTCATTCCTTTAGAAGAGATGACATATCTAAATTTTGACTTGATAGACAAAGTTGGTAGGTATCAAATGATAATGATTTATTTTACCCAACTGAGTTGTTGAACCCCCTCCTTTAAAAGTCAATACACTTGTTAAGTTGTTGCGAAACATTAACAAGAGTAATAGACTATGTAATGGAACAAGTCTTCTGATTATAAAATTAGGCTATAAAGTTCTCCAAACAACTAGTACTATTGACAGTAATATATGCGACAAAATTTATGTCACTAGACTAATAATGTTTGTAAATGAGAACAAATGGTCATTCACAATTAGATGTATGCAATTTCATTTGAGGTTGCTTTATGTGATGACAATAAACAAAAGCCAATCTCAAACATTGAAAAAGGTTGGATTGTATCTTCCAATGCCTGTTTTTTCTCATGGATAATTATAGGTTGCTACATTATGAGTTATAATATTTAAATGACTAAAAATTCTAGTAAGTAGAGAAAATGAAGTAGACAATATATAAAAAACACACAATATTATGGACCACACTGCATTGTCTAAGCTTGAGGTACGTCATGAGGCTACAAGATCAAGGCTCGCGTTGCATGATTGTAAGATTCCATTAATCCAACTAATGAGTGTTGTCTTTGTTTTGGTTGATGAACAGTTACCTAAAAATTTAATATCAACAACATGTAAGTGTTTACAATTGTGAATTAGAATAAAGAAATCTATGATTATTAGGATGTTCAAAGAGTTTAAATTAAGCAAAAATTTTACACGTTACGAGAATTTAAGGGTTCATTAGAAAATATGATGCACCTCGATTTACGAAATTAATTTTAGAAGAAAAAATTTACAAAATGACCAATTTCATTGTTGATGTTGCAAGAAAGAATTTCAGAATTGTCAACATGAAAATACTATTCAGGTTGGAACATGAACAATTATAAGAGAAGTATATGAACCAGAATTAACATTTTCATGGTTTTGTTGACGACAAAACCTTGGAATCAAGATTATGCAATTTGTAATATGACAACAACTTAAATATATTTTATTCTTTAATTCTTTAGCAGATATCATGGGTCATCTAAAATCTGTTGAAAGAATACTTACATAAATGGAAGAATGGTGACAAAAAAGAATTTGGTCATAGAGACACTGAAGTAAGGATAAAAATTTAAAATTTATTTGTCTTTAGTCTATTAAGTAATTTAAAATATTATTAAGTTAACTTGGTTTTGCTTATTCATGAATATTTTAAAATTTATAAAGATGTTATAAAAGATGATGGAACAATATGTTAATGTCGATACATTAAACTACATGTGACACAACACTGTCAAGCACATTAACAACAAACTGCACGTATTGCTTGAGATTTTCAATTAAGGCAGGAGTTTCTCATCTTCTACGCTAATTTCAATTGACTCATCTAACCAAATTGCACCCTACATCTCACTCGGTCCCCACCATAATTTGATGAACTCCTTTCTCCTATTCCAAATTTTTGAGGAGGTCGCAATACAAAAAACTATCTAGTGTTTCTCTCTTATACCAAAAAAGTTATGGTAGATGTAGAATTTAAGGGGGAAAGAATTGCACGTCATAAATTTTTAACATCTCATGGTGTCCACTTCACGCTTGGAGCACTCATAATGAAGAGTTTTTATTGGTCCATGGAGGATAAAATTCTTAAATTTGTTGGGCCATGGATCACATTTGGGCTACAACAATGACATTTTGTTGTCTCTTTTTTAATGACCTAGGTAAGAAGGCATGGTATTTAGATTGTCCACTTGTTGGTTTCATTTGGGGCCCACCTCAACCCACACTCATAACTACACAAAAATCAATACTAGGCCTCACCTTTATTACACCAAAAAACAAGCTAGCAAATTTATATCATTGTACCAATACATGTTGTTGACCCAACCACATCACCAAAATATCCATCCACATCAGCAAAACATCTCTCTCTATGTATTTTATTGTCCTCAACAAAACCACACCATTGTGGTTGCTCTTACAAGACAAATTTAGAATATTATGCATTCACTTAAACTTATAATGTCTACGGAGATTACTTTTCACTTAAATTAGTTTACTATTGCCTTGAATCTTCACTTTCTTACGGGTATTTTGTATTTTTTTTACTTCGATTCGATTCATGCATCTACAATCCCTTCTCTCTGCTTATTTTTCTCTGTATCTGCAACGTAAATTGAGAGAGTTCACAAAACAATGTATAAAATAATAGCTTGCATTAAACACAACATGACCAATAATATAATCCAAAATCTAAAAAACGTTTTCATGATCATTATCATCCAAGTATCCAAATGACATCTTTGGGACCATTAAATACATCTTCTTAATAAACAAAAATGTCAATTTCGCCTAAAAGATGTACAACTTCAAAAAGAAACGTTATCACTGGATTATATGAGACTAAAATATTTAACTCTATGTAATTAGCTATGTAACTAATTTTTGCTTGCAATAGTCATCAACCATTACCTAAATCTTATATGTTGCCTTATCATCATATCAATGGATTTTGTGTAGGTATGAGATCATTGGGAATGATTTTATAAAAAAATTTCTACGTGCTATTCCTATTTGACTGTGTCTATGGAATCCCCATGATGCACAGCATTGGCCTGTAAGTGAAGATTCATAACGTAACCCTCTCTTCTTTTCATAAGCTTATTATGGGCAGCTTGTGGTTTCCTACAATAGCAATGTATTTACCGATCCACTGCAGCATTTTGCAAAGATACCATGTGGTTCATAGTATTAGATGGGCTGCTCAGTTTGCTCAAAAACTCAATGCTACCCCTTACATTTGTAGTATAGTTTTGTTTTACAATCGTTGATGTGACTGCTTAAATTCCCCAAGAACTTCTAGAAAAGACACTATTCCCTAAAATAATAGTGCACTCGTTGAACAATTTAAAATTATTTAGCTACAGAAAAAGTTGAAAGGGTGCCCCACTTTGTCCCTTACCTCAAACGGTGGAACCCCATTTTGATCATATTCCTTCATTTATCATGTCATGAAGCTTCTAAATCGCTTTTGATCATATGTGGCCCATAATGTGGTAGAAGGACATCACTTAGATGATTGCTCAATAGGGATTTGGGACTCCCAACTTTTGTCAAAATTTGAGTCTCAAATTGCCTCAATCTCAACCTTTTAATTAATCCAAAGGCAATATACCTATCACGTAGCCTCTCTAATATTAGTTGTCTCCCTCCAAAAGTTTTTCATGAAAATTATGGAGCATTTTTCCCTCCACGAAAATTGGGATATAAATGACTTAGGGCTAGTTTGGTAGAGCATTTGCAAAGTAGCAGATATTATAGCAGAAATGGTGGTAGCAGAAATGTTGGACAATTTTAGTAGCAGATATGCTGTTTGAATGCTGGGTAGGTGTTTGGTTGAACTTTTACTATTAACATTTGTGTTGTGTAGCATATTGGATAAATTACGTGTAGGGGTATTAGACATTTTAATTGTATACCTGTATACAAACATACAAATTTTATAAAATCGATAAATGTATTTAAATTAATTGAAGAAAATAATAAATTATAAAATAATTAATAAATTACCAAGTTAATTAAATTTAATTAATACATTATTTGGAAAGGGTATACATTATTTGGTAAGTTATTTAAATTTTATTAGGTCATCCAGGGGTATATTTGGTAAATCAACAATATATTGGGGGCAAGATTGGAAAAAGCTGGGTAAAAATTGTAAAATTGTTCTTTGATGGAACATTTCACAAAATAGTATAAATGTTGCAAAAAATTGTCTCGAAATATGTGTCGTAAATTGTTGTTTGGTTGACATGGAGCATTTATACTAACAAGTAGTATAAATGCTCCAAAAAAGGCTGATCCAAAAGGCCCTTAGAATAGTTATGACATTTTCCCCTCTAAAAGTTTTCAGCTAAGACATTTTCAATCCCAAATTTTCCAAACAAATTTGTTGCTCATACTGATTTGGTACTATTCAATAATATAAGCATCTTGTTCCCTAAAGAACACAACATACATGAACAACAAAGGTATTGGCATTTGACAACAGTGACAATAGAAATCAGTCATGAGCCAACAGATACAATCAAACAAAAGGAAAGTGTTTTGCTAATTTTAAAATTGAGATTATAACTATAATTAGTACATATAGCTAAATCTCATTAATGCAAGAAATTTCTAGTTGCTCTTTGGGCTTGCAGAAATCAATTACAAACAAGATCCACAATCTATGGTGGGTGGATTTGAAAGGCAGCTAACTATTTTTGTACTTGGCAAGAAGGATTAACCCGATTGTGATTGACCGCCACATCTACATCCAAATCCGAAGAAGTGGAGAATCCGCAACTAAGAAGAAGGATGACTGAAAAAGAAGGGGCTTCGGAGCTAAGATTCAGGCTAATAAGCAAGACTTAGATTATCAAACAATATTTTTTCTAGAGATGAAGATGCTCTTGCTTCGCCACTGTCGAAAAAAGAGGTGGTCGAGCCTTGAACAAGAAAATTCTCAGGTAAGGGATCCCGTTCTTTATTTAGAATGAGGGATCCATCTGACACCATTCATTTGGTGTAAGTCTGGTCCTCACACGTAATGAGTCTCACTCGTGAAAGGTGTGGGATGGATCCCGTAGTTTAAATAAAGTGTGAGATCCCTCACCTGAGGAGCCTTCTAGGATAATAATGTCACACAGTAACTACTATTGTTATATGTGTTTGAAGTGTTGGTTATCATAATCTTTTTGAAGATGTTTAAAAATTTTGAAAATAAGTGTTGGTTATCATTCTAAATGTCTTGAAAATATTTGAACATGAAAGTTTAGGAGATATCCTAGTATCCACTACATCTTTGATTTGAACATTTTTAATGTTGATTTAGGTGGAAAATTAATTAATATGTATTTTTAAAAATCTTGCAAATTTAGGAGGAAAAAAAGTCAAATGTATTCAACTTTTATACTTGTATATATTAGTATGATAACTAAAACATAATAAAAATTGAAATATCTGAAAAATAATAAGAATTAAAAAATCTAAAAAAAATAGAAAGTTTGGGAGGAAAAAATGTGAAGTTTTATTATACTTTTATACATATTTTTTAAAATTAGTAATAAATAATCGTTATATTATAATTTAAATAATGATAAAGAATAATCATTAAATTATTAATTAGAGTTTAGATAAAGGATAATTTAAATTGTTGTTAGACGATTATGACTAAATAATTAAAACATAATAAAAATTGAAATATGAATTAAAAAATCTAAAAAGAAAGTTTGGGAGGGAAAAAAATGTGAAATTATATTTTACTTTTATATAGATTTCAAATTCATGTGAAGTCTGCAAATCTCTGTCTTGGGCAGTTGCGATTTGTCCAACCGCCCAAACTAAATTTAAATGCTTTAATTTGGAGTCTACTCCACAATGAAGTAGACTGCTCATGACTTCATGAGTCGAGAATTAGAGCCATTGATATTGTGAGGGATGGTGGAGATGCATTGCCGGGAAAGCTCGGCCAGGACACACTCAGTGGAAGCATCTGTGTTGGATTTGGTGAGTTGAAATACAATGATTGATGGGTATGTGAAGAATAGGGATCTGAAGTCTGCAGGTAAGCTATTCGATGAAATGCCCCAAAGAAATATTTCACTTGGAATTCAATGATTTCAGGGTATGTAGGGATTCCAAACGATGCAACTTTTGTTGGGTTTTAACTGCATGCACGCATCCAGAAATGGTTTGGAGGTTTGGTGGTACTTCAATATAATCCAAAGTGTTTACAAGATTGAACCAAAGGTGGAGCACTATGGTTGCATCGTTGATCCCGCCAAGGCTAGTTTGATGAAAGATTCATAAGAGCTTATAATTAAAATGGCTATCAATGCAGGGCCGGCGCTATGGGGAGCCTTACTTTCTGCAAGCACTAGTCACTAGCCATTCAAATTCGTAGCCGGGGGAATTGTGGCCACACGACTAATTGACGTGGAACCAAATGATATCGGGCCTTATGCCCTTAGCTATTATGTTATCAAACATTTGTGCTGCAAATGTGAAATGGGATGATGTCAAAATGTGAGAAAGTTGATGAAGAAAAAGGGATTGTAGAAAGAAGCGGGGTCCAGCATGGTTCATCTAAGAGAGTTGGGTTCAGAATCTTCAAAGTCAGATGATTCATTCAATAAGAGAAACATGATCTATTCAATGTTAGGCAAGATTGGTGCTTGGATGAAATCATCTTGTAGAGAATTAGATACATTTTAAGAGCTTTATAGTAAGGGGAAATTATTTCAATTCTTTTTTCTCAAGTGGAAGATGCATTTTGGACAAGAATGTTTGTGATTGCTGACATTGGTCGAAGATGGACGAGAATGGCTTGGAAGCAAAGATTTTCATGCTAGAGGTTAGTATTTCAAACTGCAATACATTTCAGATAAACTAGTAAATTACACAGTTGATTATAGTAGAAGATATGAGTGCTTAACCTTCAATTTCTTGTATTACTTTCACCTGTGAATCCCACAATACACCCACTACAAAAGATCACTGACACTGGTGTATTGTTTTAATATGCGCTGTGAACGTAAGATATCAGTCATTCTAAACATATTTTCATATTTGGGGATGAAACATGTCATTTTGTCGCAATTTTTTCAATTGGTTGTTCAAAAGTTAAAAGAGTTCCTGTTTCACTTTATTTAATTAATTATTGTTTATCCACTCCCATTTATAGAGTTTACACTTCTAATCTTTACATATTCCTAGTAAACATTTTGAACAACCGATTGTTCTCTCTTTATTTAGGATAGTTTGGATTTTGAATTTCGAGGACAAATTGTATTAGTTTGAAATGATATTAGTCACAGCACTGAATTTGTCTTTTGAACTCTGCAAGTCCATCTCCCAAGAATTTGTCTTTTGAACTCTGCAAGTCCATCTCCCAGGTCCAACTTGCTGGCATCATCTTTAGACTTGAGCTAGAGATAGCTGGAGATATTCTTAGAAGAAGCCTGTTAATCTATACTTCCTGTGAGACTAACGGAAATCCAATTTTTAATTGAGGGGCAATTATTGGGCAAAACTAGGTCAAAGTCTCAGTTTTTGTGAAGGAACTACGTATGAAGGAAGAATAAAGAATAACTGTGAAATCAAAAACTATTTTGTGAAGTAACAACTTGATTCTTTTTCTCCAATAATGAAAAAGTTCACCAGTAATAAGACATTTGAACATCACTGCTTTAAATGAGTAAAGTTTCAATTCTTTGTTATTTAACTAGCAATTTCGAGTCAACGTCACAATGATTACATTGAACTATTGAAGAACGTCTCTTATTCAAAGCCAATAAGAATAAGATAATTAGCAAATAAAAGGGAATACATATCTATGTGTGTGAAATCACTAGGTCTTGGTTCAGTGGTTAACCAGGACAAATGAGTTATACAATCTGGTGGTGCATGAGCCTATTAGTTCACTTGTACTCCTGTGTCATATGTTTCCCCATGCTTCCAGTCTTGTGGTATGTTATTGACAGGAATAACCCATGTTTCATCATCATCGTCGCTGAATAACATCCTTAGCGTCAAGGGACCACTAGGCGGAGAAGTAGTTGTCCACACCGCTCCATAGCTTCTATCTAAGAGTTTGCACTTAAAATTTTGTGTCTGCAGACATGAAAAATAAAGTTAATCATAGTATTTATGTTGGAATGAAAAATTTTCTGAAAGGAAATCAAGTTTTCATCGTAAAAATTGCCAATTTCTCATGAAGTGCACATTACCTCACATAGCTGCACAGCAGTGATATCCTTCTTGCCTTGTTGATACCTTATCACAAAAGCCAAATAATGAGGATAGGTGCTGTTCTCATCAATCTTGATCGTGATATTTTTGTTCGGATAGCTGCATGAAACACTGTATGGAGAGAAGAGAGAGAGAAAGTGAGTTCTTATGCTAATCCAATAGTTGCCACCTGCTGTGTTGTTGAGAATTTTTGAAGAATACTTGAGTATGCACTTTGCTCTGATAGTAGAGATTTTGTTTATGAGCAACAGATAGTATCTTTCTTTTCTCTTTGATTCAACTGGTCATATTAAGTCATCCTTCTTTTTGAAGTTACAAGGAAATGCAGCTTTTGTACATATTAACTTACCGTCTGTATTCAATATCAACCACGCCACGGGCTAGCAGAGATGCACCTGCATCTGTGGTTTGGGCCATGCGAGAAAAGGCTCGTCTAGTAAGAATGAAATCAGTTTGAGGACCTGAGCCTTGGTCAGTTATAACAACATTCACTCCTTTGTCTGTGCAATAGTATTTATCGGTGCACCTTACCTGAACAGGAACAATTTCATGAGTAGCACTGTCTCAATGTTATAATTTTAGGTTTGGGATATACTATGATTGTTAGACATACCTGGTAGCATGCACCACAGCCGACACCGTTTCGATAGAGTTCAGATGCAGCAGATACATCTCCACCGTTAATCGTTGCTCCAAAGGAACCAAACCCACATGCACCGACTGGATCAAGCGAAAAGTTAGGTAAGAACACATGTTCAATAGCATAACATAACGTAACAGAAGTTGTTCATATATTTGGTTTATAATGTTCTCTTACTTTCTGTTCCTTGGACGTCAGAATCTGGGTAATAAGCTGCTTTGGAACTAATGAAGCAGTCGCTGCAAGTCGTAGCAGAAGATAGAGTTTGCAGGAGAAGCAAAGTTGCGAAAAAAGGAAAAATGGTTCTCAGAGAGACATCCATTGCAGGGATAAATAGCTGGCCAGGGAATTGATATCAAAGAGGATAAGATGGTAAGAGCTATGCATGAAGTGAAGAAGGTTTCCAGTATTTATAGTGAAATAAGGGGTCCAGCTGCTTTGGTTTGGTAAAACAAAGTCAAGTTTGACATTCTGCTAAAAATACTATGGTGGAGTTCTGCCAGAATTGTTTCTTAGCTACCCTTCCTAGACTGACTCGATTTAGAGATAAGTAGAGATCTTCTCTTTGACCATTCAAATTATATATCGAGTTTCCTTTCTTGAGTTCAAGTCGTTGGTATTAACAACAATAGTCATCAGTTAAACCTTGTTCTGGTGTGAAATGTTATTAAGCAAATTCAAAGTTTAATCAAGCCAAATACTACTCTGTCTGGTAATTATAACAGGTGCTTCTAATTTCAAACAAATTCTGCTGTCATTATCGTCTTTCATGTCAAAAGCATATTATTACATAGATAAAGCATAAACCTTGGCTGATTTGTGCACACTAGCTATTTGACTATGATATGTGAAATTGCCAAACAGAGGGAGATTGGCGGCAAGTAGGTAGAAAATTGAATCCATTAACTTGTAAATACTTTGAATCAGAAACTACACAAGGATTTGGCTTGAGAAAAAAGAAATACTAGAGGGACATAGTTAGACACATATGCACCAAACAACCCTATGGGCTAACCACTCAAAGGAGGCTGAGTTGACTAGGGATGAATCCTTACAATTGGGGGACTCAAGTTAACTCTCACACACCCGACCAACCACAATGATGGTTTTTTGCTGGGGACAATGTATTGGAAGAAGTGTTTTGTTGATGCGGTTGGGTAAACAAAATATATTGGTATAATGGTGTAATTTGCTGCATTTATTTTTGGTATAATAGATGTGGATCCAACATTGATTTTTGTGTAAGAAAGTGAGTGTGTTAATGGTGGGACCCACATGGAGAGTAAACATGGGGGTATGGGCTTTGTCATTCTCCCATGTACCCGCCCTCATGTTGGTCCAAACAAAATGGAGCCACCAAATTGGCTCCATTGGGAACCATTTTTTCTCCATGCCCAACTCTCCATGCCTTTTGAGGTAATCACCCAAAGGTGGCCGAGTTGATTGGTGATGAAGCCTTATAGTTGGGGGACTCAAGTTCAACTCTTCATACCCTCTAAGGTAATCATCCAAAGGTGACCGAGTTGATTGGAGATGAATCTATAGGGTTGGGGGACTCAAGTTCTAACTCTCCACAAGCTATGGGATTAGGCATCTAATGATATTTCCCACTAGCTACGAGAGAAAGTAAAGAAGATTTAAGGGAAACATCCATCTCCATATTTTAACAAACAGCACTAATATTGCTAAAAAAGGGTGAGCCAGGAAGCAACTTTAAGCGATTTCTGAATTAAGTACTGGTAATTCCTGCTGCAAGTTCATTTCCATTGTGAAAGCTGATTGGGTATTTTTCATTGACAAGTTGGAGAGGAAGGCATGCACAGAAAGCCATCTTAGACTTGTGTAGAACCACATCAGCCATGACATGGAAACCATTTTAGGGAGGGACCCCGTCTTTCATATCAACTGTTCTATACTCATTAGTGTTGTTAGCCATCACAAGAAGTTATAGTTGATTACTAGAGGAAAAAATGTGTACGTCTTTATTCAGACATGACATAGAGATTGTTTTCGTGATTTGAACCTGTGACATCTAAATTATGGTGATATCTTTTTGATGAGGTAATATATTCGGTAAGCTTGACGAAATAAATTTTTTATTTTTATTTTGCAAGAGGAAGTAGCAAATTTGCACTCGAACTCCTGCACTTTCGAGGAAATTACTAATTTATAAACAACAATTATAGGTATAAATATAGAAAAGTAGTAGGAAAACGTGATTGGGGTAAGAAGAGAAGCCCCTCCTTTAATCATTTTTGATGCATTATTTATTATTTTTTGGGAATAGTGATATCAAATAAAGAAAAAGGAGTGACTAAATGAAAAGAGTAGAAAATGGAGGACAACTAGCTGCATATTTCCCAAGTCTTCAGGAAAATTGAAAATTTGTAGCCACTCATTTTGTATTTTTTAGCCATAAGGAAAAAAATTATTTTGAAAAAAAAAAAGCACCCAAGATAGGGATGGTAAAAAAAAACTGATCCGAGCACTATCTATAGGATACTCGGTCCATTTAAAACTCGAAAACCGATCCTATAGGGTTTGAAAATGATTTTGGTTTTCCTTTTCAAGCCTGTTACGGTTTAGGGTTAGGTTCGGTTTTTTATGCCGAGTTTAGGGTACTCAAACCGTTTAATTAAAAAAGTGAATTATAGTAATAACATTATAAATCATTTATATAAAGGTATATTATTAGGATGTTAAATTTTAACATGATCAAGCATATTAAATAAAATAATATAATAGAATTTTTTTTTGATAAGAAATATAATAGAATTATAGATTAAACATTTAAAATATAACAACATGATAAGTCAGATTAAATGGTAAACGGATACTCGATGGTAAATGGTTATGTAACGATTCCGGTTTTAGAAATTTAAACGGTTTTTAAAACGGTTTTGAAATGGTTTTGGTATTGGGTACCTTAAATGGGAACAGTTTTGATATTCACTAATTGAAAGGGTACCCGACCAAATTATTAAGTTGTGGACGTCCGCACTTGAGAATTTCTGTGTGTGTATATATATAGAGCAGTAGAAATAATAATTTTACTTATTTAAATACAAAAAATAATTTTAAAGGAAATAAATTAACAAATTCATTGTCCAAGACCCAATTCAGAGCAAATTTGATATATTTAGTTATAAACAGATACAAAATGAAATTATGTAAAATTTATGGGAGGATAGTATTATTATCAAATAAACTGTAGGGACAAAAAAAGAAGGAAAAAAATGAAGCTCTGTCGCTGAAAGCCTCAAACCACTTGGCGTGCTTTGGCTTCCTTCTCTTGGTTCTCTGCACATATTCTTATGCCTTTTCTTCAATTCTTATTAAATCCCACTCGATTCAACCTCTTCTACAATACATTTGGAGGTAATTCTCAAATCTCAGTAGCTACAGAGAAAATTTTTCTTCGAAATTTTTGGGGTAACCATCAAAGGATGACGCTTTCGTCCAGTGAAACCTCTGTTGACAGGTAATTTGTACGATATTTGACAGTGATTTTCTTCGAATTTTTTTGGGGTAACCATCAAATCTCGTTTTGGAGCTTCCTTTGATATACCGTCTTAACGATTCAGGAGATTTGATGCAATGTGATAATGATTCAATCGCATAGAAATCAATGCGTTAGTAGAATCGTGGGGGTTGGATGCTTTGCTTTATCATCAGGCCTTCTATTTTCCTTACTATCTTTCTGTCTATAATGCTTTTATTTGTTGATCGCTGTGTTTTAATGATTTTATCAAGAGAGCCCATTGTAGGAGCATTATGTATCATTTTCTGTTTTTATGTCATCAAAGCCTTTCTCTGATGGATTCGTTTCCATAGGCCTTGTCAAAGTTTAGGGTTTAGATTTATCAAGTGTCATAGATTTGCACCATACTCACCATAGAAGTGCCATTGTTTCATTTATTGCTCTCAGAGTAGTTTTTTGAGTGATAGAATGAAATAAAATTTAATGGGAAAGCAAAGTAGTTTTACATCGCTGAGTGATGTGGTAAACCAAATGGCTAGATACTCGATGTTGATATAATTTTGGTGGGAATTTATTGGTCAAGAATGTGGTACCTGAACTAGTTGCAGAGCCGTTTAGATAAAATACTCATATGCTCTTCTTTTTTGTTTTTCTGGTTTAGAAATTGAAATGGAAATTTTATGCTCTTCTTTTTTTGCCTCTGTTTTATGGATGCAGTAAAAGTTGCCTTTCAAAACTTGCTCCGTTGCAAGCAGTGTTGTTCGATGTTGATGGAACTCTATGTGATTCAGATCCCCTCCATCACTATGCCTTCAGGCAAATGCTTCAAGAGGTACCCGTTTTTCTACCAATCATTATTTTCTGATTGTTTTCATTTGTATCATATTATGACGAACTTCACATAGTCTGCTACTAGTATTCATGTAACTGGAAGCATAATTTATGTTTTTTAGCTCATACGCTCAACATTGATGGATGTGTATGAATAAGCTGTGACTGGTACTATTTTTTGCATGAGATTGACTGACATGGGATTCCTTACAGATTAAGTTCAATGGCGGGGTCCCAATTACTGAGGAATTCTTCATCGAAAATATTGCTGGAAAGCATAATGTGGAGATTGCCTCGCGTCTCTTTCCTGATGATGTGCAACAAGGTTTGAAATTCATTGAAGATAAGGAAGCCATGTTTCGAAGGTAAACTCTTCTTCTCTTCTTTTTTTGCATGAAGACATGCCTCATAACTTCTTTGATGGGAAATCAGGTTGGTCCCTCAACAATTGACACCTATAAATGGTCTATATAAACTGAAGAAATGGATTGAAGATCGTGGGCTCAAAAGGGCTGCAGTTACTAATGCTCCCAGGCTAAATGCTGAACTCATGATATCAACCCTCGGCCTCTCAGATTTCTTTGAGGCTGTCATCATTGGTGATGATTGTGAGCACGCCAAACCACATCCAGAACCCTACTTGAACGCTCTTGAAGTGCTCAAGGTTTCAAAGGATCACACAGTCATTTTCGAGGTCTGCAGTCTCCCCAGACCCTGATTTTACTTATTGGTTTTGGGTTCTTCCTGGAAATTGAAATGTGCTCCTCCTTTTGTCTGGCTAGGATTCTGTTTCTGGTATAAAAGCTGGAGTAGCAGCTGGGATCCCTGTTGTTGGTTTAACCACCAGAAATCCGGAACATTTGCTGATGGAAGCAGAACCTACCCTTCTCATCAAGGACTATGAAGATCCGAAATTGTGGGCAGCTTTGGAAGAGCTCGATAAGAAGGGAGGTGTAGAGACAGCTGCCAACTAAATGTTATAAGTTTCCGCACTTGGTATGAAGCTGATAGATCTCTTCAGCAACAATTCAGTTGAATAAATCTGTTCAAGAGCGGTCTCTATATTCCCCTCGACGAGTTGTCAGACATTTGATGTCATGTTAGTTTAGTCAATTAATTGACGTTAAATTGGTTTATGGGCAGGCATATAAGCTAATCGGCCCTTGTACTGACCAGATTTATGGTTAACAATATATGATTTGAGGAATAAAATTATATGATTTAGGAAGATTTGAATACGATATTCCTGTGAAGTTATCTGTTGAGTGAATGAATCGGATTAAGAGCAAAATTTGAAATGGTACAGGCAGATTGATGAACTTTGTTGGCGGCACTTCTCCCAGTCCAACTAAAGCATGGTGCCTCTTTCCCATCAATACAGCAGGATGTTCATCCAGTAACTGTGCAAGTTGCTTTCCCTGCAGAAGAAGGAATGACAAAAGTAAATAACCAAGCAAAATAATGAAAAATTGAAAATCTCTAAAAATTCTTAATTAAATTAAAGTTAAGCATCCTTCTTGGTTTCTAGGAAGATCACCAATTCACCAAGAATACCAAAATAAACTTTTTTTCATGTGTGTGTGGAATCTTCTCTTTTTAAATTTTTTTTTTACTCCATTTGTCCAAGAAATTGTATATTAATGAAAGGTATATCCTTAACACCGAATGGGAAAAACCTTTTTATATATATATTTTTGATAATTTTACTCCATTTTTTGATTTATTTATGTTAGATTTTTTAACTAATTTTGTTCTCCAACAAGGGATATGCATGATTGTGAGGTCTTTCGTGAAAGTAGTGTTTATAAATACTACATAATAATTATCATCCTCATCTTTTTTTGGGTGACCGGGAAGGTCACAGCTCAATGGTCACTTTGAGACCCTTGAGACAGTTTTAAACCCAAAATGATCATCTCGTGCGCACAACGAGCCATCAAGTTAGTCCTGAGTTGATGCCCAATCCGCAAGTAAGAGTGTAAGACTGACCCGAGATCTAAAATAGAGCTCTTAACCTCTCATAAGAAGCAAGCCCGTGTCATCGGTCCTCAACCCACGGAACTCAAGAAACTCCAAGGACCAAGGAATTACGTCCCATCCCATTGGTTTGATTACCTGACTTGAACAATATGTTACCTCTAAACCCGACGATATGATCACTAGACTTACAACAAGATGCTTATCAGTTTCTCTATCAAATTAAAAATCATTTTTTATTATAAGTTTTTAGGCAACAAAATTTAATTTATCCATTTTGAACGAACTAAAAAATATGAGGCGGCTAGAATAGTCATTTGACATAGTTATGATGCCCTAAATCTTAAGATAAAAAATATTGCTAGAAAGAAAAATGAAAAAGCCAACCTCCCAGTCCCCAAGCGAACAAGAACAAAACTAGAATTCTCGAGTAAAGGTTGAAGTGTTGAACTGAAGATTGAGAGATCAAAGGCTGATTCGAGAGGAAAGTGAGAGCAACGAAGGAGACGAAGACAGACAGCAGAGGCGACATGCAGGGCTGAAGACATCGCTGGAACTTTCTATCACAAGCCACATCGATGCATCCTCGTCTTGCTATCTATACCCAACAAATTCTCAATAATGCCAATCGCATCCCTACCAGCATCACCACTACCAGGTTACTGTACTCCTGTTCCAATCCCTCAAAGTTTAGGACAAATGGGTTGGTATTGTCTCGTTTGCTTTCTTATTTCACACCGTTGCATAGGCGTGAACCCCCGGATCCCAATGACCCCTCTACCCTTATGAAGGAAGATGGAGTGTCAGTTTGTTCCCAAATGTGGATTGAGAATTTTCGAGACCCAGATAGAACTGTCACAAACTTGAGTTCTTATCTTAGGAGATTTGAGCTATGGGTGTTAGCTTATCAGAAAGTGTCTGCTGATGAGATGGGGGCGTATATGCCCCGTAGTTCGATAACTAAATCAGCATTAGAAGACTTGTTAAAGTTGCGCAATGCGGTTCTGGATGAAAGGTTTAAGTGGGGGGCAAGGTTGGATTTCATTATTAAATCACCAAAAGATAAGACCGATTATGCATCGTTGTCCAAGAGGAAGATCAAGGCGATTCTAACAACCACACAACCTGCAGCTTTTCAAGATAAGATAGTTCAGGAGGTGTTGTTTATGATTTTGGAGCCAATATACGAGGCAAGGTTCTCCCAGAAGTCGTTTGCGTTTAGGCCCGGAAGAAGCGTGCATACCGTTTTGAGGGTGATTAGGAGGAGTTTTGCAGGGTATTTGTGGTATATTAAGGGAGATTTGAGTACAATTTTGGATGGGATGAAGGTGGGGTTTGTGATAAATGCATTGCTAAGGGATGTGAGGGATAAGAAGGTGATGGATTTAATAAAATCAGCACTGGTTACACCGGTGATTACAACTCGGGTTGATGAGGGAGAGAAGAGAAAGAAGACGAAGAGGAAATATCAGAAGAAAAGGGTGTTGGCAGAAGACGAGCCAAAGCCTGACCCTTATTGGTTAGAAACCTTTTTTGGTTTTGCTCCCGAGGAGGCAGGGAAAGTTCCATCATGGGGACATTGTGGGATTCTTAGTCCCCTTTTGGCCAATATTTGCCTGGATGAGTTTGATAGATGGATGGAGAGGAAGACAAAGGAATTCTACCATCCATCAAAGAATGATGTGATATGGAACAACCCTGAAGGGGAAGCAGAACATGGGAATACGTCTTGGCCGGAATTTGTTCCAACCAGCGGACCTGACAAGACCAGAAAGATGGACTACATAAGATATGGGGGTCACATTTTGATTGGCGTTCGGGGACCAAGAGCAGATGCAGCGACATTGAGAAAGCAATTAATTGAGTTTTGTGATCAGAAATACATGCTAAAGCTAGATAACGAGAGCCTCCCTATTGAACATATAACTAAGGGTATAATGTTTCTTGATCATGTACTATGTCGAAGAGTTGTGTATCCAACTCTTAGGTACACTGCAACTGGGGGAAAGATCATTAGTGAAAAGGGTGTGGGCACTCTTTTGTCAGTCACAGCAAGCTTGAAACAATGCATCAAACAATTTAGGAAGTTGAACTTTATCAAGGGGGATAGGGATCCAGACCCGCAGCCTTGTTTTCGAATGTTCCATGCTACTCAAGCTCACACCAATGCGCAGATGAACAAGTTTTTGTCAACCATGGTTGAGTGGTATAGGTATGCTGACAATCGAAAGAAAATAGTGAACTTTTGTTCTTATATTGTAAGGGGATCCCTTGCAAAGCTTTATGCTGCTAAATATAAGCTTCGTTCACGAGCAAAAGTGTACAAAATTGGTGATCGTAATCTCAGCCGGCCTCTTAAGGAGAAGAAAGGGCAGTCACCAGAGTTCCATAATTTGCTGAGGATGGGTCTTGTAGAGTCTATTGATGGCCTCCAGTATACAAGAATGTCTCTGGTACCCGAAACTGACTACACACCTTTTCCAAGTAATTGGAGACCTGATCACGAGATAGCATTGCTTGAGTATATAAGACTTGATGATCCCAAAACTGTTGATGAGCAACGGAATAGCATTGGAGAACAAGGTCTAGTTTCACCGCAGGACTATATTTCAATGCTAGTTTGGAACTACAAGAGAAATGTTATTGCGATGGACCAGCTTTCCATGCTAAAGACAGCTGATAATAACAAGGAAAAAGATCATCAACTGCTGTTAGGTTCAAGTGATGGGCTCAATGATCAGGAAAACATGGAAGAGGATGAACAGATTAAAGGGTTTCGAGCAGCACATATGTAAGGTACATATCTTACACAGTGGTTTGGAGGGTTTTTTGTCATTTTATCCTTGTGACCAAGCTTTGTACTGGTTATTGGAGCAGAGCAGAATGAATTTGATGTCTCAGTAAGTGTTCACACCATGTTAGTGCAGAAGAAGTAAACTTTTAATATATCGAAATCCCAAATTTAATTTTCATGAAAATTTGTTACAATGATTACTGCCATTTCTTTGGTGATGTATTTTGAATTACTTTATTTTAACTGTAACTTTTTGCATGCCCGTAATATTTCCAAAGAATGCATTGAAGTCTCACTGCATCCAATACCCCTTAGTAAGAAATTATTAGCACTGTTTTCATTTCAATTCAATGTGTTCATCGGATGAATCATTCCTTGATTTCACGATGCATGATGCATGATGCATGATGCTTAGCGGTCTTCTACACTACTTCAGATTTTTATGCTTTGAAATTCCGGGTACGTGTCTTGCCTTAATATCTTTGGAAGTAGTTTGACTGAACTAGTGTATGATGAAACCTAATGTTAGCCACTCCTTAGGATTTGAAAATTTTACTCTTCAATAAAAAAAATGACAAGACTTACTGAAGATTATTTTTATGTCAGGGATTTTCTTTTGAGGATGACTACGTGGGAAAGTTATCATATTTAAATAACCCACCTTCATTTTTCTTATAAAAAAAGAAGCCCTATCTTCATTTTCAAGCTTGCTTTTTGTATAGTTTCATTCAGGAATAGAAGAAACGAATCTTTCTATTAGTTTTTGTTGCTTTAAAGTTCAGTAGTTTAGAATATATAATGGGAGGATTACATCTGATGTGCCCGTCCTTGTTGTTAGACTTGTGCTGAAAGGAGATACTATTGAAATGACTGCAAATGTATTCGATTTGACGATGGAGAGCAATGGAATCAGAATTTTTGAGCCTTTTGACACCTCGATAAAGTATTCGAATGCTTCTGGGAAGCTGAATATACATTTCTCTGTTTCGGATATATTCATGAACTTCTCATTCAGCATTTTGAGATTGTTTTTAGCTGTTGAAGAGGACTTGTTGGCATTTCTGACGATGACATCAAAACAAAATGACTGTGATCTGCTCAGAATTTGACAAAGTTGGAACAATTACAAGTATGTGGATACACTGGGGCATTCTTTCCTCTTGTGAGTACTGGAAGCATAAATTGCATTGAGTTTTTGAGTGTTTGACTGCCTTGTATTTAGCAGATCCCTTCAGTAACCAGGTATATGTCTTTTGTACTTTGTAGGGCTCGTGCACCACTCAGTTTTGCAGTCCTGGGTGACACTGAAATAAGATGTGGAAATCGTATCAATCTCACATGAAATGCTTAACTTTAAAGGTTGTCACTGCACATTAGACTGTTTTGTTTCCGAGATAACGTATTTGTAATCTGAAAGAACTGCCAATTAGCAGGTTCCTTCAAACCAAAGACATGTCTATTTTGCTTGGAGTGAGATTGATGGAAACAGACCACGTACCCCACGCAAAAAGATTATTGAATCAAGGGAGCTCTTATTATTCAGCTCAGCCTCAGAGAAAAGCAGTGTTGTTAAACACAGTATTAACCTTGCAAAGATCTGGAGCAGCGAGCGAGACTCAAAAAGTCGATGCACATTGGGTAAAAAACAGGTTTTTTTCTTTCTTTTTTTCTATACTTACCATCCTCAACTCATTTCGTTCTGTTCACATATCATCATTTCCTCTACATCTACTCATTTTGTTATGTTCACATACTGCTATTCAGATATCTGCATGTGACTGTCTTCACTTTTAAACATGATTTTGTTTTTCAGACTTCAGGTAATGATGGATTATGTATCATTTGAAGACCCATTTGTCCAGAGGGGTAATCACTGTTTTTCATCTACTCCTTATGTGCCCCATTTCACGATTATTTACTTTTCTTTCTCTTGTTTGAGTGATTATAATTTCAGTCATCTGATTTACATTAATCATATTTGTTCTTCGACATTTCAATGTTGGCCACAGATCACTGCATTATGTTTGAATCATAATATTACATGTGCTTGAAAAGCGTGATTTTTTTTCCATGAGCAGCCGGGATATTTGTAAAATTTGCCACTTGCCCATCATATATGAAACCTCAATGATCTTAAGTTGACAACATTCACAATGGAAAGTGGGATGGAGTTACTGCTGTTACAAACTAATATGCAGCTCAAGCAGCCAAGGGGCATGTCGTTTAGATTTTAGGTCCATTTCTGACCAATATCATCTTCTGAGACTGCCATGCAGCGACAATCATTTGCAGATTCCGTCATCATTAGGAGCCCCTGTATTGAAGTTGGATATTAGTTCCATTATCAGTTCTCATGGGCTGTTTTGTCATCGTTTGCAGCTTTAGTCCTCATACTCATTGTGATCTGAGGTTTTTTTTACTACCCTTGATGTATGAATTCAAATCTGGAAAGGCTCTAATGTTGGGAAGAGAACGGTGTATTTGCTAATATCCAGGGTCCAGCTGTTGGAAGTGTTTTAGAGCTGAAGAAAAATGTTTCAATGTCATTTATTGTCTCTTGAGAGAGCTCTCTTTCATCCAAGACATTTAAAGATTGGATTACTGATTTGAGGCGGTGCAATTTTTTTCCTCCTTTTTTTTTAAATGGTCATTTAGATGTTTATATTATAATTTTTAGAACTGTTTAGTTATCTTGTTTGACGGACCATGTAAAAAAAATGTTTCAAATTTATTGTTCTCATTTTGTTGGTCCACATATTAGAGGCACGAAAAATGATTGACTTTCATGTTGACTTCAAACATGGACTTTGTCTAAATCATACTCATAATTACATTGAAAATCAATATTGGGTATCATCTATAGTAGTTTTTATTGGGAACATTAGAATTAGTGTTATCAATGCACAAATCACACTTCAAGCGCAAAGATGTTGGATTGTTTCAAAGCGCACGCTTTGAAAAAAAGATATGCACGGGATCATAGGGGTCATTCCCGGCTTGACCAAAGATTGGATAAAATATCACTTGAGGTGAGTTTTGATAATTTTGAAGAAAGTATGCATGGGATCATTAGGGTCATTCCCGACTTGACCAAAGATTGGATAAAATCCTACTTGGAGTGGGTTTTGATAATTTTGAAAAAGGAATACACGGGATCACTTTGACTATTCCCGACTTGACCAAAAATGTTTGTTTTGCTTATTTTGGATGAAAAATCCCACTTAGAGTGGGTTTTGATAAGTTTAGAAACGGGCTATTTGGATAAGTTTGATGGAAAATCCCACATTGGAGTGAATTTTGATATTTTTGAAAAAGGAATTTTTGGGGATTGATCGATGTACCAAAAGGGTCCGCAATCAATTAAAAAAGTTCAATTCAAGCCATACTTACAATTATGTTTTTTATGAGAAAAGAAAAATTCATTTAAGCCTCATTGAATGGATCAAATATCTTTAAACCTACATTTGAGTTCTCAAATAAATTCTCCTAATCCCTAAAAACATATTTGTTTTCCGGTTTCACGAAATTCAAATGTTTTGAATGAATATCAACGGATCAAAAATGGGATCCAAAAAATACAGAAACAAGATCAAAGAAAAAGAACCAAGGAGATGTATCAGGGATTAAAGTATGAAATGGATCATTACCTTCTCCCATTTTTTCTGCTATTTCTCTTTTGTTTTTCTCCTCTCTCTTCTCTAGCAGTCGTGGATCCCTTTCCCAAAACCTATTTGTCTCCTAGTGTGTGTGGCGGCTGCGATTGTTCCCCCAAAATCTCCTGTTTTTTTTTTTTCCTTCTTGTGTTGAGCAGCCCCTCCCCCCAAAAGCAACCACACGTTTGCTTCTTTAACTTGTATTTTTCTTTCAAATCCCAAAAATGCCCCTTAAAGCCTATTTTTTTTTTCTCTTTTTTAAAACCCTCGAGACTAACCTTTCGTCTTTTCCTTTCATTTGCAAAACCCTAATAAATGTATCATACTTTCCCTCTTAAGGTTTTTATTTATTATTATTTAATTCTCTTATTTTTTAGATATTTTCTAGGGTTTAGTTGTATTGAGTTTGAGCTTCAATTTTTATAGGCTTATGGTACAAGAAATGAGTTTTAAGATTTTTGTATGCTTGTGGGTCCAAGAAGCAGACTTTTAATTTTTGTAAACTTGTGGGCCCACGAAATGGGCTTTTGAATTTTGGAACTTTTACATTTTTGTATTTTTGTTTTTATTAATTATTCTTCGACTGGACAAAAATCGATTAGTACAATTGTCCCCCTTTATATGTCTTTTATGGGTAGACAAATGTGTAGTTAGCCAAGTTTCGTACGGGAAGGATGAGGAAAGGTGCTCGGGATCACTGTAGTCATTCCAGACTTGACTAAAAAAGTACTCGGGATCACTATAGTCATTCCTGGCTTGGCTAAAATCTATGCTCGGGATCACTGTAGCCATTCCCGGCTTGACTGAAATCTGTGCTTGGGATCGATGTAGCCATTCCCAGCTTGGCTTAATAGAAAGATGTTTCGAGCAAGTGGTACGCCTTTGATTTAAGGAAAATGACTATGATTCCAATGATCCCGTGCACACATTTTTTTTCAAAATTATCAAAACCCACTCCAAGTGGGATTTTATCCAATTTTTGACCAAATCAGGAATGGCCACGGTGATCCCGTGCACCTCTTTTCCAAATTATCCAAAACCCACAATTTTTATTCATTTTTGCCCAAGATGGGGATGGTTGCAGTGATCCCGTGCACATTTTTCTCAAAACCACTCAAAGTGGATTTTTCACTACATTCCAATAAAACCCATCAAAATGGGATTTTCAAAATCAAAGCTTCGTCTAAAAATAATGAAACATTTCCACCCATTTCATGATACGTGATTTTTCGGGCATATGAAAAACTCATTAAAACAATTGGGACATACAATCATTCCTCAAAAACAAATTAGAGCCAAATAGGAAAACATTTAAAGGTAACCATTTTCGAGAGTTGTGGGGTGCCTAATACCTTCCCCATGCTTAATAGACCCCATTGCCCATTTTTCTCAAAGAGCATAATGGATGTCCAATTACATCCCAAAAATCAATTGGTGACGACTTCATTGTTTTTCATGCCAATTGCTTTAGTTGGCGACTTCACTAGGGACACTTGGTTGCTGTACCAAAGGGGTCGGGCCTTTTCTTGTGTTGGTGTTTTCCTATTTTGGCTCATTTGTTTATTTTGTTGTATAGTTTTGTGGAATCTAATGTGTTTGTAGGATTTTTGATTTTCATGAAATATGAGTATTTGAGTGTTGTTCAGGATACGGTATGGTCCCCCACACACACATCACTATTCACATGCACACAAATGGCCCATAAAACCCGGGCCCTGCTAGTGATTAGTGAGGGTTGATCTTTTGCTTTTGATAGATTTTGTCCTCACTTAAGCAAAGAAAAACTTCTTCCTGGATTGACGTCCCTTTAAGATATTGGGGGATGGGTTCAACTTCTAGATATGGTGTGCGAACTAACCTAATCTAGTGGCATGTCACTAGCTGCGTTATAGTTACATATGCCACCCATATGCATATTAGATAACCCTTAGATCTGGTTCGAGACCTTTAGAAATTTGTAGGAACTTGATTTTGTTTAGGAACAATGGAGGATTCTCCTATCGTTAATTCTATTTACTTTATGTACATTTATATACCTGGTACCTTTATTTCTTATTGGCATGTTTATATGTACTCAATACATACTTGTATACATACATTCATTGAACCACACATGAACATCTTTTATACACTTGCTATATATATGTTAGCCTAGGTTATGATCATATCTTCTTGATAATTACCCATACATATCCATATATACTTGTATACTTATACATGTTCATATACATACACTCTCACATGTCCATAAATGCTTGTACACTTATTAAACGTTCATATATACCTGCACACGCGTTAATTATCCGTGCATGTTCATATATACTTACACACTTGTTAATTATCCATACTTGACCACATATGCTTGTACACTTGTTAATCACTCATACATGTCCATATATATATCTTTCATTTATATTAATTGCCTTTGTATATAATTTAATTGTAGGACAATGCTAGAGACCAAAATATGACCCTCAAAAGTTTCCCAAATCTATATGGTATTAAAATAATCATTGATTAAACACACATATATAGGGCCCACCTCACATCCAACACTCCACATTAAATGGAAGTCACTTTTTGGGGGTCTCAAACATTATCCTTTAGTTGTTTTATACACTATATCTTTTATACTAATTCTTTCCCTATTTTTATATACTCCCATGCATTCACTAGACATATTCTTTGCAATTGGACAAGATGATGTTTTCAACACCAGTGATAGGGACTAGTAGCACAGTGCGAGACAGGGGAAACTAGAGACGCTTTGGAAAAGTTACGAGTAGAGCTTGGGGATAACTTAAAGGACGATTTATCATTGGAGTTTGTTTGAAAAACACAGTTTGAAAAACAAGCACCACCAGGATTGACACAATTTTGGGATGCTCAGAGCACTGAAGCACGTAAGAGGTTTGGAATGACTTATGGACATATCGGACACTAGTTAAATATTGAAGTACCTGTAACCCTTCTTCAAACTGCTATACATTATTGAGATCCCGCATATCGATGTTTTACTTTCAATTCTATAGATTTGTCTCATTTAATAGAAGAGTATGGTCAATTGTTAGAACATCGATATGCGAGATCCCAATAATGTACAACAGCTTGAAGAAGGGTTATAGGTATTTCAATATTTAACAAGTGTCCACTATGTCCATAAGTCCTTCCAAACCTCTTACGTGCTTTAGTGCTCTGAGCATCCCAAAACTGTGTCAATCCTAGTGGTGCTTGTTTTTTAAACTGTGTTTTTCGAACGAACCCTAACGATAAATCATCCTTTAAGCTATCCCCACACTCTACTCGTAACTTTTTCAAATGATCACTATGCTAATGATTCCTATCACTATATTCTTCTACTAATTTCCCCCAATTCTTCAACTACGAATTGCTGCTCCTATGTGTGGCTCAATTAATATATACCAAAAAGTGACGGAAAAAATAGTAGAAAGCTAAAATTCAAACAGTCAGCTTCGTAATACATAAAACAAGGGCATTGCCTATGTCAATGGGGGACGGCCAACAGTTTGAAACACACATTAAATATCACAAGTCAGTATTGGGGATAACTCATTTCATATTAATCCCTTTCTTATTTTCTACTGCGTAGAAACTCGTATCCAAATTCTGTTGCAGGAAATTCAAGTGGGGATGGGTCCTTGTGGAGAGTTTAGATACCCAGCTTCTCCGAAAAGCAATGGTACATGGAAGTTTCCCGGAATAGGAGAGTCTCAATGCTATGAAAAGGTGAAGTTGGCAATCTAAATGGTGCGTTGTCAAGAATAGTAGCCTATCAAATTCTACCACAAAGAATTATTAATTTATTAGGGGCCAAATTTTTTAGATCAATAATTGTAGCAAAACCCGTTGGGGGGAGGGGATTGGGGACAAGAATTATAGTAATGCAAAAGTTAGAGGATATCAAGTCATTATAACAAAGAACAAGGTATAAAAATCACTTCCTTTTTCAAAGAACTTCATTGTTAAACATGCTTTTTCTTTTTTTAACAGTACACGAGAGCTTCACTGGGAGCATCAGCAGAGGCAAAGGGAAAGAAAGACTGGGGAAGAAGTGGACCCCATGATTCTGGCCAATACAAAGAATTCCCAGAGGAGACTGGATTTTTCCATAGAGATGGAACATGGAACAGAGAATATGAACAGTTCTTCCTAAATGGTACTCCAGGAAGCTACTAAAGCATGCAGCCGAATTGACTGCTGGATACTGTAATGCAAGATACAGAGATGCTTACCTACAGATTGCACAGATGTCTAGTAAACATAGAGTCATGTTCAACTTCACCTGCATGGAAATAAGGGATAGAGAACAGCCTGGAAAAGCAAAATGCTCACCAGAAGGGCTAATTCTGCAAGTAAAGAAGGCCACAAAGGCTGCTGGAAGAGAACTTTCTGGGGAAAATGCACTGGAGAGGCATGAGCAGGTGCTTTTAAACAACTTTTGGCCACAAATAGGTCAGATTCCGTCAACAGATTGAGTGCATTTACATATCTAAGAATGAATAAAAAGCTGTTTGAAGCATACAACTGGCGGCACTTAGCAGAATTTGTTAGAAGTATGTCAGAAGGTGGTAAACAACCAAAGGCTAGCAAAGGATGATACACACAACTAACCTATACATTGGCTTTATCAAAGACAAGAACATGAAGATCAGCAAGGAAGCTGTTCTGGTGTAGAATAGTAAATGCATGTACATGAAAAACAGCGCATTATTTTATTCTTTCAATAAATTGGCTCATTATTTCATATCATGCTCTAATTCTCCAAAGATATTGATTAAATATGTTGTGTTTTATACAAATACTCCGGTGCCTACGCTTCAAGACAGAAATTCATAACTCAGGTGACTTACATACCCAATATGAACGGCATTCCATGCTACATGTTATCAGAAAATGCCTAAATATGAAACTGGAAATCAGTAGATGCTTCCACGCCAAAAGTTTCAAACAACTTCAAAACAATAAAATAGTAATACAATACAAAGAGGCGAAGTCAAAATATCGAATAACTGGCACAACGAGATTCACTTGCATTCAGTGCAGCAATATGCATAAAGGAAAGCTATCATCATGGAGCTGAAAAGACGTTACTTTAAGGAAACAAAATCAATATAACTGGTATCCTTTCTTCGTAAGTCCCAATCACAGAAATTCTTTACAAATAACAAAACCACATCAGAGGTGTTGCACATTCTGGCCCTAACTAAAGCAAAGTTTTCTGGTAGCAAAGAAGCAAGTTCAACTAAAAAAATTCCAGGAAAGATCCCTCACATGTACTAAATGATAGACACCAATTTGCCTCAGTTCGGTGCTCACCGTATTTAGCAAATGCGCTTACATGTGGATGGCAATCCCCACAAAGCACGGAATCAATATGGAACCGTCTAGTTTTCCACCACAATACAGTATGCCTCAACATAATATACTTTTCTATACACAAAAACGAAAAAGAAGATAGTGAAGAAAAAGAAAGAAAGAATAAATTACCACAGAATCAAGAAGGTGGCGAGGAGGCGGAGTTCCGACGGCGAAGATCTTCAACCAGATCTCCGAGCTCTTTCCGAGAGGACTCTCTACCGATCACGAAGCCGTACCTGAAGAAACATAGTGAAGATTGCTCCTAATAGTGAATTACTTCGGAAGAAGCAATGCAGGAGAAGAGGCGAAGTTACCCAGGAAAGTGAAAGAAACTGAAGGAATTACCAGAACGATACGGCAGAGAAGACGCCTGCAAACGCAATTGTTTGAATCAGAGTGATTGACTTCGCCATTCCTTTTAGTCAAATTGAAACGGCAGAGAAGCTCTCTAGTCTCTTACCCACTCGGGCATTCTAATTTATTAACAGTAACACTCGCTGTTACAGAAAGCCCTAACCTTAACTCCAGCTGCAATGATGGACTAAACCTCATATAAAGGGAGGGGAAGAACGAGGCCCAGCCCAAAATTCCAAAAACAAATTAAAAGAGACTGAGATCAGCCTCCACTCTCCAGACCAGAATCGAGTCAAACCCCAAACCATCCCATTCCGGCATGTACAGGAAAGACCATAACCGTACATTAGCCGGATTAGCGTTTTGAAAGACCATAACCTCCATAATCAACTCCGTAGAGGCTTTTGCTTGTTGCAAATTCATTCTGTTACCCTGACCTGGGTTTGTTACCTTCATGAAGAGGCCTCTCTGATCAGGGGAAATCATATAGGCTTTGTTTGAAGTCAAACATTATTGCTTGCCCGTTCCTATCTATCCTGTTGGATTTCAATGTGGATGATTGGTGTGATGAATTTATGATAGTTCGAAGACAAGAAGAAATTCAGAAGAGATTGAGAAGAAGAAAGAGAGAAGATGAAGAACTTGTTCACACACAATACAGAGTACAGACACACATCCATATACAATTATACATTATACGTACATATAAGAGATTAGAGATCGCGGACTCAGAAAGTTGGTGAATGTCGGCAAGGCAATAATAAGATTGCCAATACGCACGACGAGCGAACCAATACAAACATCTTCATCGTCCGCCCATTAAAGACACCAAGCAATTAATATCATACATGCATATAGATATAGCAAGCTACGTTATAGAAACACAAACATTAATAGTAAGGAAGAGATCTTTTGTTTCCCCTGTAATGGGAAGTATCAATTGAACATAGCCCGCACACAGTAACTAATTCAGAATCCAAACTCACTGGGGCACAATTAATGCTGACGGGTGACTGGGGCCTAGCCATAAAAGCCAGAAGCTTGGTCTCTTGCCTCTTATACATTATGCATATAAGAGATTAGAGAGAGGACTCAGAAAGTTGGTGAATGTCGGCAAGGCAATGATAAGATTGCCAATACGCACGACGAGCGAACCAAGACAAATATCTTCATCGTCCGCCATTAAAGAGACCAAGCAACTAGCTACGTTAGAGAAACACAAACATTGATTCTATGACAGTAAGGGAGAGAGATTTTGTTTTCCCTGTAATGGTAAGTATATCAATTGAACATAGCCTGCGAAGTTTATTTAATAGAAATTTCTTTTCTTTATTTAATTGCAAGTGGTATTTAGACCACAAAAAAAATGCAAGTGGTTGAATATAATAATATTGTGGTGGGTAATGATGAATGTGCGCCTTGTCAGCCAAGGAAATTAGAAATGTCTAAAAATAAGTTGAACGTAAAGACTTGGAGGCCAAACAATGCTATTTGTCGTATTTGCCGAAAGGGTCGAATCCACAAAACGATTGGAAGTTAAAGTTCATTTCTATAATTCTCTCACATCATAAAAGCATATGATATCGTCTACCAAAAGAGATGGAGCACCATACATAATTAGTTTATTATAAATCTATCTAAAAATTTTTTTATTATAAAAGCATATGGATGTCATCTACCAAAAGCGATGGAGCACCATACATAACGGGAATTTTATCTGCACACCACATAAACACTATCTTTACACCATTTTTAATTTTTTATAGTTTACATAAATATCTTGTATACAATGACATATTAATCTTTAAACTAAAAATTTAAGGCAAAATCATACTTTATGGGATGGTGGTTAGAATCCATTAGTTGTTGAAATTCCTATAATTGTTCAAATCAGCACCATTCATTCAATCATATGATCATGCCATGGAGACCTCAATATAGTTAAATTACTTTTTTATCCACTTTTTCACATTTTTTACATTTTTACTTCGCCCTTTTCTTCTACCTTTTTCATGCTTCTCCCAATCTCCCCTGTTTGTCTTTTTTGTCCATAAGCTCAGTTGATCTGTGCAGCCAACTCCGATGACAAACACAACAACAAATCCGATTACGTAGATCATGCGACAAACACAATAACCTCCGGATAATCAACGCCATTCACCTAACCGAAAAGCTACTCCCTGGCTCATCCCACCTTCTCCGAATTATGGTCGGAAATGGAAGTGGTCAACAGATGAACCCCAAAATCAATTGAGAGACGACGGAGGCCTATCTGATCTCAGACGAAATCTCCGTCATCATTCCCGTTCAAGTAATGATCGTAACCCATAAGGGAAATCACCAGAAAACCTTGTTTTGAATTTGAAACTCAGTGATCTATCATCGTATTTTTTTCATATAAGAATTCACATTTTTGTTGTTTTTGTTGATAATATTTATGGTTAATCATTTATAATAATTTATATGTATATGTAAAACTAATTTTTAATAATTTATTCATTATTTGGTGGGTGCTTTGCCAATATTTCTAATATTGAATAAAATAAGGGTAATTTGGTCTTTTTATTATAATTTTGTGTGTAGACTTATAATTTTTTGCTATAAACTTATGATGTTTAAAAAATGATGTAAAGATAGTGTTTTTATGGTGTATAGATAAAATTTACCCATACATAATTAGTTTTGGGCCAATGAATGGGCCTACGCTTTTTCTTATAAAAAATGAGTGGTTATTTGCACGCAAGTTTGGTCTCATTACATGTGTATTATTTTAAAAGATTTAAGTTTATTAAAATATCTTTATATGAAATCATCTTAAAACCTTTTACTTTTTGCGCCAATATTTTTTTCTCAAAACAATTGAATTAAATTAAACTTTGTAACTCTAATCATTTTAATTAAATATTTATACAAATAATCATCATCTCCTTGCCTTCCATATTCTCTTAGTCTCCCATCTTCTCCCGATATTAGATATCCATTGATACAAGAACAAGATCGTGATAAGGAGTTCAATGTTTTCGTGCAATTATATTGAAGAAGAGATGAAACATGTCAATATGGGGGCGAACTCTTGTAGGCAAAAGAAGTGACATATGCATGTGTAAAGATTCTCACCATTATCATGACTGCCAAAGTGTTGGGAAAAAACCATGTGTGAATGTCTCATTGAAACCCAAAGAGAAGTGTGTGCGCAAAAGTCCCATATTGGAAACTTAGGTGTTGTTTGGTATCACTTCCAAAAATTATGAAAACAAACATAAAAATCAAAAACTAAAAAACTAAAAATGAAAACATAAATTTGACTACCTGTTTGGTTGCGTATTTAAAACAGAAAATGAAAACATAAACATGATTCAAGATGAGATCGTCAAACGTGATGTCGTGAAACTCTGCTCTTGATTCAAAGAAAAAGTCAATGTCCGAAGTTTGGCCCAGGCGCGAATAGACACCAAAGCCTAGCCTGGGATAGACTCTACCTGAAGGCCGCCCCGAGACCAACTCGACCCCAACGACCATCCTTGGCTCGTAGTCCGACTCTTTTTAAGGGTGGGGAGGGGGAAGCTACCTCAACTTGTGAAGAAGTATTCAAAAATATGTGGATGGGTTTGAGAGTAATTATTCCGTTTTAATAGTTTAATCAATTATAAATCTTGTAGTTTGGTTTTTGTTTTATTGTTCTTGAACAAGAGTGTATAGACGTATATGTAAAATAAGGATTGATATTGATTGAGTTGGTCTCTGAGTTATAGTGATTGAACAAGTTGTCGAACGTAATTCTACATGAATCAGTCACAATTACATCCGTACATGAAAGGCCACTCCTATCATCTCATCAAATAGATACAGTTCCTCATTACGCTATACTAATGGACAAATGTAATAAGCCACTGCAAGGTTTGATTGCGTTGTTCAAAATGGAGAAAGTGTCATAGTGTGATCTATTTTGGAAAATGATGATTAGTCACGCCGTTTGTAACTAGACAATGTAATAAGGCAATATCCTATTGGGATACTTTGGCTTAAATAGATACAGTTCTTTATTACGCTGTCTTAATGGACAGTGTAACTAATTATTTTGACAGTGTAATAAGCCACTGTAAGGTTTGTTTGCATTGTCCAAAATAAAGAAAGTGCCTTAGTGCAAGATCTCTTTCGAAAAATGATGATTAGTCACGTTGTTTGCAACTAGACAGTGTAATAAGGCAATAACCTATTTGGATGTATTTGGATGCTTTGGCTCAAATGGATATGATTTCTTATTATGCTGTCCTAATGGACAGTGTAACTAATTATATTGACAGTGTAATTAATTAAATTCAATATGTAATAAGAAGTTAGAGCATAAAATCCCACGAAAATTCCATCTAAAATCATTTCAATTCATTTTCTATGAAAACTAAAACACTAACAAATTGACTCAATACCTTTTTTACACTGTCCATGAGAGAAGAAAGAGAGATTAATAAGAAAATAAACTCTTATGAGAGAGAAGCGGGAGAAAATATATAACTTTTTTTTATTTTTGTAATTTAATCTAAGTGGCATGCTGAGTTGGCATGCCACATAGATTAGGGAAGTATAGAGATGGAAAATTTAGGGACACATATCATTTTCGTTATCCATGCCCCAGCAAAAAATCACCATTGTGGTTGCTCTAATAATGGGCATAGGTAATGTATAAGGATTTGTCTTTTGCTGATGTGGCTGTATAAGGAGAAGTGTTTTGTTGATGTGGCTATGAATGAAAATAAGATGGATTTTTTATTGATACAATGATGTAAATTTACTGACTTAATTTTTGTGTAAAGAGGTGGGACCCAGTAAAAATGTGTTTGTGTGTGAGATATGAGTCTCATTTTGGGCCAACGTGGAGGCATTGCATGTTCTATGCCTTATGTTGGGGCAATTAAAAAGAGGCCAACAAATAGACCTTGCTGGAGCACAACAATTTTTAATGGGCCAACAAAATGTCACTTTTTACCTTCCATTCCCAAGCAAAAATTCACCAAGAGAGCTTAATGTTCACCTTTTTAGTAGGTCTTAAAGTGAATCTCGAGTGGATTAGGAAGACTTTTGAGTAAAAATCGAAATACAACCCAAGTATACATTGATTCAAGTGTAACCAGCACTCGAAGATTCGATGACGAGAAAGACGACGACACTACTATTATATAGTGATGAGGAAGTCATCGAGAAGCACTAGAGGAGGTTGGTGGTGGTCTCAAAGATTTATAAAAGCGAGACCTTTTAAAGCAAGGGAAGAGAGTGAAGAGTCTACTTCCCATCAAATTTCAAAAACAAATTGATTTTGTTTAATATTATCACCAAGAAGAGTGAGGACCTTGTTTTTGTAGAGGGAGAAACATGCAATACACCACTTTTTTTAATTTTATTAATTACTTCCATATTTTGTTTTGTCCTGATTTGATTTTGGAAATTTGGGAATCGGTTTGTAGATAGGAGACCTGATACTGTGTAATTATGAACCTAAACAATGTAATCAAGGCCAGATACTGTCTAATTATCAATCGACACAATGTAATTAGGACCTGTGTAAAATGAGATAGTCATATCTTCACAACTTGGTTGTTTGGGTTGGTGGGCCGCTACTGTTCTTTCTTGATTGGTTGGCTGCAGTTTTTATTTACAAGGGTGGCTTCAGCTACTGTGCTCTCTGTTTGAGGTCTTCCATATCGTGTGATTTGTTTGTTTGGGGTCTTTCATGTTGTGACTTTGGTGTTTGGAGTCTTTCATGTTGTGGGTTTGTATGTCTTTGGTGCTTGTGTTGTTTTTGCCTCAAAGCTGATTGGGGTGCACTCCTCTTTCTCTGGACGTTCAAAGCTCTATTCGAATTGAATAATTACATTATTCCAATGTGTAATCACATTGATAACTTTTAATTACAAAACAACAGTGAATAATTACATTATTCTAATACATAATTACATATTGATATTTTTAATTACATTATTGTGGTCATACTTACACTGTTCACAATATATTGCTCTAATGTCATAATTAAAAATTGTCTTCTCAAAATTATATAATAATTTATGCAATCATAAAAAAGATTGAGTTCAAAACATACTGTGGAGGAAATACTTAAAGATACATACACAATGAAGATACATAAATGAGCTTATTTTTTTCGTATGAGTTAAAGGATAAGACAGTTCTACAAATCCAACTGCTTTGGTTCAACTGCCAAGAATGAGGAGATTCATACAACAGTTACTGCAGGAGGTTATCATGTTTCGAGGAAGACAACACAACTGCACCCAACCTCCATAACCATATCAAGCCTTCTAACACTATAAATACATGTACTGTTCCAACATTTGGGACACTCACTCACTATTTGAATAAAAGATCATATCTCTGTGGACTAGGCAAGTTGCCAAATCACGTGTATTATTGTGTCTTTCTTATGCGTTCTTTCTACAATACTTTTCCTTCGGTGTAAAACTTGCATTGACAATTGGCACTGTCCGTGGGAAAACAAAGAGTTTTTGTAAAACATCATGTCTCAAGTTCTAGAAGGATCTAGGCGGGAAGAATCACCTCGTCCTGACGATGTTCAGTTTCGGGGGGATCAGTATGAAGACATAGGGAGGCAAGTTCCTTACAAAGTGGAATTGGAGGAAGCTCTTGTTCGGGCAGAAAAAGACCTTTAGCAGAGGCAGAAACACGCTAAGTCCCTGAGGACGAAGCTTTAATCCATCAGAAGGAAGGGTAAATGCTTGGCTATTGAAATCCAACGTGTTGCCCATGAAGGTGAGAATTTCAATTCCAAACGCGATCGAGAGGACGAAAGCAAGAGCACGGGAAGATCTCACAAAGAGGAGGGGTCCGGTCACAGAAAGAAGAAAGCACACTCCATCTTCACGGAGCGCAAGATACTTGTCCCCGATGCCAAGAAAGACAAGGACTAGGCGTCAGAGCCCTTCCCAAGACTGACTGACAGCTACTTTGAAGAAAGATGTCGGGGAAGTCCTCTAGAGTGCTCAGAAGAAGGCTGAGCAAACACTTAAGAAGATGACATCTACGCCTTTCGTACATGCTCTGTGTTATGAAGATCCCCCAAGTAAATTCTCTCCTCCTACATTTTTCATATACGACGGAAAGATAGATCCTGTGGTGCACATATCGATGTACTCTCATAAGATGGCTTTGTGGGCAGGCCGAGACGGACTTATGTGTAAAATGCTCCCATCAAGTTCAGGGACCACAGTAATGAAGTGGTTCCATCAAATTACAGAAAACTCAGTTTCGTCTTGAAAGGAGTTGGCACGAATCTTCATGGTAAGGTTTATAGCAAACATTAGAGATCCGACAACTTTGGATACTCTGTTTGCCTTGCACCTGAGGAAGGGAGAGTCTCTCAAAACTTATGCGTCAAGGTATTTAGATACATATGCAGATATTGAAGATTGTGATGAGAAGACTACTGTAGCTACCTTCTATATGGTTACATTGCAAGGAAGGATAAAGTAGTATGTCAAGTGGCATTTGGAGGATCTAGTGCGACAAAGACATCTTAAAGAAGGGGATCGTCAGTTCTCCCACCCTCAGGAAGGATAACAAAAAGGCTGACATAGGCGGAAGCGGACGGGAGAATGAGTCACTTAAGGCTCCAAAGCTTAGTTCATATGAAGCGATGAGAACAATATTTAAAGACCCTATATACTTAATACTCCCTCAGATTGTTGACAAGCTGTTCTTTAGGCGACCAAACAAGATGGTCGGGGATCCATCGACTCGGAACCGATGCAAATGGTGTTCCTACCATAAGGACAAGGGCCATAGAATAGAGGAGTGCGGAGAGTTCAAGCGGCACTTGGAGGATCTAATGCGACAAAGACATATTAAAGAATTCATTGACAGAGAGAATACTATTGGAGAGAAGAAAGTAGAGCCCCAACCAAATAAACAAGATCCTATGCATTATGTGGTCAATTTTATTGACACGATGATGCCCGAGGTTCCACTCAATGAAGGATTGAGGCGGACGGAGTATAGAAGGGTTTATCATCATCAGGAGGTCTTGTGTATGGACTTCAATCCTGAGTTGGGACAAAAAAGGCCGAGGGAGTCAACAACAGTAACCTTCAACAAGGAAGATACAACTGGAGTGATCTTCCCACATAATGATGCTCTCGTGATCTCCCTGAAAATAGGCATAGCCATGGTGATAAGGATAATGGTGGACCAAGGCAATTATGCAAAGATCATGTATTATTCCCTCTTTTAGAAGCTAGGGAAGATGTAGATAGATTTGATTCCTGCTCCAACACACTTGATAGGACTCAATTCGACTCCAGTTTGGCCACTTGGAAGGATACGGATGCCATTGATGGCCGGTCCTTGTTATTGATTTATCTTTAACATACAATATAATTTTGGGCAGGATATGACAGCATTTGTTGGAGGCTGTACCATCCTCTTACCACCATATGATGAAGTTCACTTATGAAGACAATGTAGTGGAGATAAGAGGTGACCAGGCTACGTCAAAGGAATGCTTCATGGAAAAAGTCAAGTCCTTAGAGAGAGTTATGCTGATGGAAGAAGAGGCTCTTGTTCTTGAGGAGGTTGGGAAGGAACCTATGACCAAGTCGATGGAAGATCTTGAGAAAGTGGAAGTAGCACCCCGAAGTCCATAAAGATATTTTTTGGTTGGGCTAGCCTTCCCACACCAAAAGAGGATTCCTTAATTGGGGTGTTGAGAAGGAATGTGGGGGTATTTGCATCAACGTCCTATGAGATACTGAGAGTAGACCCAGAACTAGCCATAAGCTACATGTCAAGCCAAGTTCCAAACCCTTTAGCCAGAAGGGAACAAGATAAGCAGTTTAGCATACAGAGGCAGTGGTCCGGGAGGTTGAAAACCTATTGGAAGCAGAGGCCATAAAGGAAGTGTAGTACCCAGAATGACTCTCCAACACGGTTGTGGTTCGAAAGAAGATGGAAAATGGAGGGTATGCATTGACTTCACAGATTTGAACGAGGCATGCCCAAAGGACTTGTTCCCACTTCCAAAAATTGATCAGTTGGTGGATGCTTATCGGGGGTACCACCAAATTTCAATGCATCCATCCGATCGAGATGCGAGGTTGAGTGTAATTCCATTAATAAAAGTGTTATGGTTGCATCATGGGACGGAGGAAGCGAAGTGGGAGTTGGAGTCCAAGATGCGGGAAAAGTATCCCAACTTGTTCATATCCACGGGTACGTAAGTAAATTTTGAGGGAGAAATTTTTATATGGGGGGACGGATGTAATACCCAGTCCCAAAATTAAAAAAAATCAAAGTAAAATGAATAAATATGGACTTAGTTTATGAAATAAAAAAAATGAGGGTAGAAAAAAATTTCAAAAGGGTTTAAAGGATATTTAAAAATCAATTTGGGGTCAAAATTTGAAAGAGAGAAAAAAGTGAGATTTAATTTTAAAAAAAAAGAAATGGGTGAAGGTCTGACCTTCACCCTATAGTTCCATTTTGCAAAAAGAAAAGAAAAATGTTTTTTCTCTTTTATTCCACCACCGCTCAAGTTGAACGAACAGTCCTTACTCCGGTGAGCCTCCGGCAAGATTTTCGGCCGGCAAGAGTCTTTGTTAAATTTAGTCTAGATCCACTTCATTTGCTTAAAGAAAAGAGAAGGATTAAGGTAAATTTTTGAACCTAGGGTTGGTGGGTTTAATGGGTTCTGGGGATTTTGATTCAATGAGAGTTTTCTTTGTTCAATAACTCAAAATTAGGTTCTAATCTTCTTATATTACTAGGTTCAAGTGTGGTTCTTAAACCAATTCAATAGGTGACTTTGTTTTCTGGATTTGGTGGAACTAACAAGTTTCAAGGTAAGGTTTCTTGACTCAAATTGTTCTAATTAAGGTTGGGTTGGGATGAAAATAATATTGTGATAGAATTTTAATTGTTTAACATTGAAAAATTAAGGTAGAATGCGAATATCTAGGAAATGGGTTAGATTGTGAAGTATGAAATGTGGGACTTGAATGGGTTGGTGCATATGAAAACTTAATGGAATTTATTTCATTGAGTAGGTTAGTGAATTGGAGTGGAGTGTACGTTGCTTCCTTGGTAAGATTTGCGAGTTCACTTTGAGATAGGGACTTCTAACTCTTTTTACTTCGAAACACTTTCAAGCCACCGAATTGCTAGAATGGTAAACTTTGATTTCCGCCTTGATTTATTCCGAGGGGAAACAAGCCTTGATAGTTTACCATTATTCCTTCTACTATTACTGTTCATGTTGTGATTCTATTCTACAAATGAATGACCATTGGAAAGCTTGGTAAAAAATCAAGCTTTGTATGACTCTTCATGCATCTTGATGAGTGTGTATGTATATATATATATTTATTACACTTATGACATGTTTTTTTAAAGATTGCATAATAGATGCATGGTAGGTTCCAAGTATGGACATGGGGCTTATGTTAGGTGTTGGATGTTATTTGGGCACGTGCGTGGATGATGGATAGGATTCTTGTGATGGTCTTAGTCTATAGGATTCCCGTAGCGGTGTTTATTACTGTACGTTGACTAGTTATCTGACGCTAAACCAGGTGTGGCAGACTGAGATATTACTATGGGGCCAGTAGTGAGTGGTTGCAACCTCTCTCTGTAGCGGTTTGAGATTGACGTTGATGGATGATTGGTATTCGTTTCTTGGTATTGGTTGGATGATAGAGAGAGAGGTAGCGCGGGTGGATTCTCATCAGCTTATCACCGCAGGGCGGGATTCCGAGCCTGCTTAGGTGTTATTGGAGGAGGATATGGAGGTTCGATTGTGTTGATTGAGTGCATTTGTTATATTGCATTGCATTTTGTTACATTGATTACATGTTGTTTCTCCTTCAGCATTATTATTCTTCACTTGCGATCTTCTATTTTGTTCCTACTGAGCCTTTTGCTCACCTATCTATTTTTTCTCCCCACAGGTGAGACAAGATCTAGTACACAGGTTGCGGATCAGCGGGAGGGCGCTTAACGGTGGTGGCCTGGACTTTTATTTATTCTTTTGGGTTTATTTGACACATGTGTGTGGTTATATATGTATAACATGATGGTTGCATGTTTTAGTTGTTTGAGTGCATTGATATACTAGGGTTATGACCATGATTGATGTATGATTTTGTCTGGTTGGCCGGGAGTGGTGTTCTGTGACTATTGTGTGTTTGATGACGGTGATGATATTTATGCTTGATTGTGGACCCTGAAGGTCAGTTGACTTTTGATGGTGTTATATGTTGTATCTTTGTTGTGAGACCTGTTTACAGGTTGGGTTCTCCAATTTATGGGGAAATGCCGCCAAAATTTTTAGTGAAATCATAATGGTTTGTGAGATAGAACATGAGGTGTTTGTTTGTCCTTATCCTTTTCTTCACACTCCACGGATCGGGCTGTGACACATTTAGGATGCCCTACAACAAATAATGAGGCTAAATACGAGGCTCTATTCCAGGGAATCTTGAATTCTTTAAGGCTGGGAGCGAAGGAGTTGGTTATCTATTCGAATTCTCAAGTCGTAGTCAACCAAATCACTAGGCTCTATAATGCGAGGACGGAGCAATGTCAACTTACTTGGAGAAAATAGAAGAGTTGCTCGGCCAACTACAAGACTGTAAGATAATCCAAATCCTAAGGGAGCAGAATGACCATGTAGATGCTCTGGCTACCCTAGCTTCGGCCGACCAACTGGTGGTGAAGAGGGTTATTCAGGTGCAAATACTCGAAAGGCCAAGCATAGAGACTCACCAGAGGAGGTGAGATGCGTAGAGCGACAGGAGTCGAGCTAGATGGACCTAATCATTTCTTACCTAAGAGATAACATCCTCCCTTAGGATAAGAAGGAGGTAAGGAAGTTAGCAGTTAAGGCAGCTCGCTTCTGGTTGCCACCTTATCAAAAACTCTATAAGAGGTCTTTCTCAAGACCTTACTTACTAATGTGTCCACCCAAGTAGTGTGGAGGACTTACTTTACAAGATTCATGAGGGTGTCCGTGGAGCACGTGCAGTAGGAAGATCGCTTGCCTTCAGAGCAATCACCCAAGGCTTCTGGTGGCCATACATGCATAAGGATGTTACGCAGTATGTGAAGAAATGTGAGAAGTGTCAGAAGTTTGCATCTATCCGCCACCAATCGACCGGAGATCTTTGTCCTCTTACAAGTCCTTGGCCTTTTGCTCAATGGGGGTTGGACATCGTAGGGCTGCTGCCACGAGCTATTGGTAATAGAAATTATTGATTACCTCTACCGATTACTTTACTAAATGGATTGAGGCAAAGCCCTTGGCCTCAATCCATGACATTGAAACAAGAAAGTTTGTCTAGGAGGATTTTATAACCAAGTTTGAAATTTTGTATGCCCTAATTAGTGACAACAGTACTCAATTCTCCAACGCCAATTTCAAGGGGTTCTGTGGGGGTTATAGGATAAAAAATCTTTACTTAACCCTTGCTTACCTGTAGTGTAATGGCCAAGCGGAGGCTTCCAGCAAGATCTTTTAGACGGAATTAAGAAGAGGCTGGAGGTTTCGAAAGAAAGGTGGGTAGAAGAGCTCCCATCAGTACTATGGGCATACCGTACCACTCCATGCAGAATCCACAGGAGAATCACCATTTGCTTTGCCTTATGGATCAAAAGCAGTCATTCCCTTAGAAGTGAGACTTCCAAGTTTTAGAACACAAATTTTTTAGGAAGGAAACAACGACGTGGCCATGGTAAGAAACCTGGACTTGCAGTAGGAAATAAGGGATCAGGCTATGGTCTGCTTAGTTGCGTACCAACAAGTGTTATCACGACCGTACAACAAGAATGTCAAAGCGAGGAGCTTTGAGGTTGGAGACTTTGTCCTGAGGAAAGTCTTGTCCCAGACTAAGGATCCAACGGATGGTAAATTGGGGCCCAATCGGGAAGGACCTTTCCAAGTCAACGTGAAGGTTGGCCAAGTAGCTTGCAAGCTAATCAAGCAGGATGACAAAAATGTTCATGGGACTTCGAATGCCTCCAACATAAGGAAATTCTATGTGGGCTACTTATTTTCAATAAAAGAATAAGTCTTTTATCTTCATATGGTTATGTGTTTTTCTTTTATCGCCAAAGAGGCTAAATTCTATTACTAGTTAAAGAGACTAGTACAAAAGGCCGAAGCGGCTGAATTCTATTACTAGTTAAAGAGACCAGCCGAAGATGCTGAATTCTACTACTAGTTAAAGAAACTAGTACAAAAAGCCGAAGAGACTAAAATCAGTACTAGTTAAAGAGACTAGTACAAAAGGTCGAAGAGGTTAATTCCTACAACTAATACTAAAAAGGGAAAGACTACTAACAAAACAGACCCCTATTGACTATTGGGATCCGTAGCCGAGGTTTCACCCAGGGCTCAGGTGTTCTGGCTGTTAAACTCTTCACGCAACGCCCTTAAATTCGGACGAGGATGAGCAAGCGAGGGCCACTAGAAGAAATCCTCCGACCAAGTAGTATGTTCCATAGGAATACCGAGAGCCATAAGGGTGTAGCCACGCCCAAGTCTAAAGTTTTGGTTGGATTCAATGTCAAGAGTCTCCGTATATTTTTCGCAGCACTCTGCTATGCTTGCCTCAACGACCTTTATCTTCTCTCTCTTGGCTCTGGACAACTGGTCTTGGGCTTTGGAAAGCTTGCTTCGGGTCCTCTCCATTTCTTTGTGGCTTTAGCAAGCTTCCCTTCAAGAATAGATTTCTCCTCAATGATCTTTTCAAAATCATCTTGCCTAGTCTTCAAGTCCTCAAGCTGCATTTTTTATTCAAGGAGTTGACATTTCAAGTCGAAGACGTAATGAAAGCACATCTTAGAACCCTGATAGAGACAAAGGAAAGGTAAGTATAAATAAATTAAATTTGTACATACACACATATTCAATGAGTAAGAGGGATACCCCGAGAAGCATCTGCAAGCCAAAATCCTCGCTCTTGGGAAGTTTATTAAAAAATTCTTTATCCTCGTTGGAGATAGTAGAGCGAAGCTTCTCAATGGAGAAAGCAGAATATCCAATATGTAGAGATAAATGATCATTTGTCAAACCCTTAAACATACTACTAGAGTCACCCAAAGACGGAGGACGAAAGATACTTCCGTCGAATAAAGAGGATGCAGACCTAGTGTCACCACCTAGAGAGGAAAATCTGTCGGTGCAAGAACTGAGTGAAACTTTAGCTTCTTCCAATGAAAGAGGACCATGGCGGGGCGTAAACGAAAAAGGCAATGCCTCTGCAAAGGAGACTCTATCCAAGGAAGCTGAAGAGGGTCCGACCGGATGAGGAGTTCCAAAGGCACTTAACTAGGGGTTAAACATAGGTTTAGGAAGGTCAGGAATGGACTAGGGCTCTTCAAATGAAACCAGAACCCGGACTAAAACCGAAAACCAGACCGGTCAGTCCGGTCTGGATTGGATATTTGACCAAAATTGGTCAAACGGTTTTTTAAACCGACAATAACCGTATACTATCGGTCCGGTCCATGTTTAACATTTTTATAACCAATGGTTAACCGGACTGGACCGTTAATATATATATATATAATTATATATATAATTTCATATATTTATATATACTTCACTTAAATATTAACCGTAGATATAAAATATAATAATATATAGTAATGATTCATGATTGATCACCGTTGGATCAAGAATCAAAGACTCTTACACTTCTACAAGAATACAAGTTATAATACAGAATACATAATAGAGAATTGATTAATTGAATATTGAAAATTGAAATTGGAAGTTCATAGTTCACTTCAGACTTTCGATTTTAGAACTCAGAAAACCTAACCTAACTTTACCCAGTTCGTAAAAATCGCCGCAGAGTAGAGTCGCACATTGAGTCGTCATTCACCATGACGCCACTGCCTCTTGCCCTCTTCTTGCCTTCTGCAGTTAGCCACTACCTCTTTCCCAGTTTCCTTCTTCTTGTCTTCTCCGGTTCGCCAGTATCGCCTTCTCCAATTCTCCTCGAGTTCCAGACTTCCAATCACAGAGTCACCTGACCGACACCTAAGTGTGTGTGTGTACTTACCCCAAGTGTAGGGTATCGTCAAGTAATAAACCGGTGAGTCCGGTATCGATCCACGAGGAAGCAATGCAAATTTGAAGTGAATGATATGCAAATGACTAGCTAACACTAATAAACACAATGAATATCAAATAAAAGCAAGTAAAAGAAATGGGCCGAATGACTCGGTAGCATAAGCGATTTTGTAATCAAAGTGAGCACAAAGTGGATTTAAAACAATTAATTAAAAAAACCTAGTCTCTAGTCCGTCCCGGTGGCTACTCGGTTCTCATACTCAAGGTATCATTGCAAACACACACAACCATACACAATGCATTGTGTGATACTATCAATCATGCATATGCAAAGAGAATTGGGATATAAGACTTCAATTCATGCATGTAGGCCATCGGGTCTCTTAATCTACGATGAACGCAAAGGGATAAGCACCTAATATTATGGATTAATGTTCCCCCTTGGGGCTCGGCTTGGCTAACACCCTAGTTTCACACTCAAAGATCAATTAACCATAACTCTCCCATGCACATTCCTAAATTAACCCAAAACCCCATCATCAATACACATAATTAATAGCTATGCAATGAAAAACTCAATTAATTAAGGAAATCATGCAATGGGTTTAACAATTCTCAATCGAACACATTAGATGCAATCCCTAGACTATACAATCCAAGAATACAATCAAATATGTCATTCCCATAGATCCAATCACACAACTATCACGAAATTAAAAGAGAGAAATCAAAGCTACGATTCTTTGAGCATACCTTGAATAATCGAAACCTTGCACCCACCGTTCGGGACTAGAAACTAGAAAGAGAACTTAGCCACTCATTATAATGAGAATAAACATCAATTTTATAGATGAAAACCAATGTTTACAAACAAGATCACAAGAACTAAGTAAAATCCTAGAGAGAGAAAGAGAGAGAAAAACAATGGAGGCAAGAAGTTGGAGGAGATGAATTGTGTGAAGGAAGACCCAATTTTAGGGTTTTCTTCTCTTTTTTACAATAGAAAATACCTAACTACCCTTATAAAATCGTTTCCCATTGGTTACATACATGATTTACCCTAAGTGCCCTTGAAATTTCGGTGCAGAAAATTGCAGATTCGCCGTAGGTGTCCGGACGGGTGTCCGGACACTTCATGCGTCCATCAACTTTGAAGCCTCTGCCTCAATTTGTGAAGAAAGCGTCCGGACGGGTGTCCGGACAGGTGTCCGGACACCTTGGGAAGTGTCCCGACACCTCACAGCAAAAAGTGCCCAAAAAGTGCTCCAACTTGCCCGAACAAGGTCCGATTCCTACAAAACCAAGGGGAAACATTTGTAAGTGTAAAATTAAGCTAAAATGCAATCAAATACATTAACTAAGTGCTAGAACATCCTAATTAAAGGACATTAGAACCTCAAAATAGAGGTCCAATCACACCCCCCAACTTAGACGTTGCTAGTACCTAGCAATGAAACCACTACCTAAAACTAAAATCTACTAAATAAAATCCTAACTCACTGACGTAGGCATCACGGTTGCATTTAGCGCATGCAACAAGCCTTTAAACCCCTAGGTCACTCCAGTGGACGAGTTGTAGTCTCGTGAGGGCTTATCAGAGCGATACCCACAAACACTTGCCAAGGGATCCACTATTACTTTGAAAGTACCATAATGATTCTTAAATTCTCGCATGCAAGAAATAGAGCTAATCCCCTAATTCCCCTGCTTGGTTAAAAACATGCAAAATCTTTGGAAAATCAATCTCAATCCCCTTAAAAATGACCAAGAACATTTTATACTATGAAAAATATATGTGCAATCAAACTAGACAACTCAACATATTCACACAAGCAAAACCTTGTTATGGACCCTTTTGGTGTTCATAAATTCCCAATCCCAAATGTACACAAAAACATGAAAGCATTGTGCTAAGTGAATGACTTACACAATTGAATTAAATGTATGTGCTTATAAAAGATAATTTGGATGGGCATAGCTTTGAGAAAGAAATCACCTACAAGAGCAATTAATGCATTCACCAACTTACTTGCTTACCTTGGATCAAATTCATCAAAAGGTTAAATGGGTTGTAATGTGGTCATGGGACAAGGTAGGAAGAATTTGGATCTAGGTAACAAGTTGCAAGGTTAAGTTCAAACATGTGAGCTAAACTCTCATTTTTGTCACCCCTTCCATTGTACCACAATTTCAAACACTTCTCATCCTTTACACACAAAGGATTAACTTTATTGCATACACCTTTTTTTTTTTTTTTTTTTTTTTTTTTTACAACAACCCTCATAATTTTTTTCGTAATAAGGAGGGATAATATCACTACTGATTTATTTTTCAAGCTCCTACTCAACCTTGCAACCAAAGGTGGGAAATATTTAAGGAAGTGGTTCACACAAGGCTTGTAAGTGAACTAAAAAGGCTTAAAGAAATTTAGGCTTATAATCATTCACAAATGAATAGGCTAGGCTCAAATCTCTCAACCTAATGAATCATTCAATCCTAAGTTCACAGGCAAGCGGCAAAATACAAAAATCACACTTCTCAGTAATCAAATGTAATGGATGCAAAGCTACTGAAGAACACGCTCATAAGATGTCAAATGAATATCAATGAAAAACATCACCCGAAACCCAATGTGTATCAACGAAGAATGGCTCAAAGGAATGAGAAGGGTAAAAAGGTAATTTTTCAGACAAAAGGATCCAAAAACGCAGTCCTACAAATGCTTCAATGCCAAGATGTCTGCTTAACTACACAAGTTTATATCAAACTAGGTCCCAATCATCCCAAGAAAGATTGATTACAATTATCCCACTCAATTGCATGTATCAACTTTACAAAAGAAATCAAGAAACCTACTCTACACTTGCACGTGTGAACAAGAATAAGAAATTAACAGTCAAATTGGTAGTGAATCCCCAAAAGCACCTACCCGTCCCCTCCTAAAGTCCATCTAGCATGTATGAACAACAAAGCACAACACAATAGGATAGAGGGTAGGAAGTCATACCATACTCTTCAAAAGTGGTCAGAATCATGAGAAACGAAGCATGTCCTGAAAAAGTTAATACCAACCACACTATCCAAGCATGACACAACAAGACTTTTTTTTCTTCCAAATTTTCAAATTTTTGATATTCACAAAAGCACACCAAAATAAAGCAAGTTTCACAATGGATTCACAATTCCCTCACCCCCCAACTTAAATGAGACATTGTCCCCAATGTCAAGAATGGAAAACAAGGCAAGAACAAATTGTGAAATGCATTGTGAACATACAAAAACACACCAAAATTAAGGGTAAGAAAATCACAACATAACACACAACCATTGCACAATTCTCACCCCCCAACTTCAATGAGTGCACAAGGTGCGGAAATTGTGAAATAGATTGTGAGCATACAAAACACACACAAAAATTGAAATTAAACCAAAACTAATCACAACCATACTATGATACAAGGGTGGAGTCTCCCACAACTAGGTGGGGGTGGGATCCTTTAGATCCCGGGGAACAACCAAAGCATCAAAGTTCTCCATGAATGGTATCAAACATTGGTCATTCACCTTAAACACTCTTCCTCCACTAGTGTCCTCAAAATCACTACTTCCATGTTGAGGAACATGACGAACATCTAAAGGTCCATTCTCCTTGGTCCTCAAATTTTCGGGAAAAAATTGTACCCGAGATTTGGGCCGCCACACCCTCCTAACTTTTTCAAGGACTTTTGGAACAAAGTGGCGTTTTGGAGACTTTTTCACTCCACTTACTAAAGGTTTTCTTTCCGGTCTTGGTGGATACACTTGGGATGATTCAACTCTAAGTGTATGAGGCTCTAATTCCTCAATGTCATCTTTCTCACACAAAGGTTGACTAAGTTTCGCACCCAATGCTAGCACACCTTCAACCGAATCCTTTGCAAGGGTTAACTCCAAATTATCCTCAACATGGGCATGGATAAAATCTACATCCCTTATATCCTCACACTCACCCATAACCTTTGTCACACTAAAGATATTCATTTCCATGGTCATATTCCCAAAAGAAAGTTGTAGCACCCCACTCCTACAATTGATTAAGGCATTGGAAGTTGCTAGGAATGGGCGACCTAAAATGACCGGAATGGAAGTGCTAAAGCTAGTGGGAGGTTGAGTATCTAACACAATGAAATCCACGGGATAGTAAAAATTGTCCACTTGTACTAACACATCTTCAACAATACCTCTAGGAACCCTAACGGATCTATCGGCTAATTGTAGGGTAATCCTAGTGGGTTTCAATTCTCCTAACCCCAATTTTTGATAGATTGTGTACGGAAGGAGATTCACACTTGCTCCCAAGTCTAACAATGCTTGCTCTACCCTATGGTTCCCTATGACACATGAGATAGTAGGGCAACCGGGGTCTTTGTACTTAGGGAGGGTGTTGGTTTGAATAATAGAGCTTGCTTGCTCCGCTAGAAAAGCTTTCTCCTTAACATTTAATTTCCTCTTTACCGTACATAAATCCTTAAGAAACTTGGCATAAGAGGGTATTTGCTTAATTGCATCTAAGAGAGGTATATTGATCTTAACTTGTTTAAATAGCTCAAACATCTCCTTATGCAATGCCTCATTGGTGTTATTTCTTAGCCTTTGGGGAAAGGGTATCTTGGGGATGTACTCACTCTCCTTGGTAGGCTCTACTTTATCCTCGCGGTCTCTTTGTTGCTTAACTCTTTTTTCACTAAGCAAAATTTTCTCAGTTTCACTATTCTCTTCCTCTTTCTCTGTCACACCATCACCAAAGTCTTGCACCACATCATTTTCATCACTATTCTCAAAGGGTATTGGTCTATCCACAACTCTTCCACTCCTTAAAGTAAGAATGGATTGCACTTGCTCATGTCCACTAACCTCCCTACTCCCACTAGGTGAATTTATCAAATTGGTTTGCTTTGAAGGATTGGGGTAAGGTTGGGCCGGAAATTTCCCCTTTTCATAGGTTGTGAGAGCTTGCGTAACCTTAGTGATTTGACTCCTAATATCCTCAATGGCCCTATTGGTTTGTTCTTGAAATTTGTTGGCCTTTTGATTCTCCCCAATTTGAGCTTGCATGAAAATGTTGAGAGTGTCTTCAAGAGACCTCTTGGGGGGTGGAATATAAGATTGTTGAGTTGGTTGTGCAACACTTGGAGGAGGCAATTGTTGTTGGGGTGGATTGGGGAGTGATGGAGATTGATCATTCCTCCACCCAAAATTTGGATGATTCCTCCAAGGGTAATTCTCATTGTAAGAATTGTTGCCTTGGTTATTAGTAGGGTAAGGCTTTCTAAAGTTTTGAGAATTGTTCCCATTGTAACCTTGCCCAAATAGGACTTCCTTACAAGCCGGTAGAGCATTACACTCATCCGTCCTATGTTCCCTACTTTCACACAAAGTACAAGCAACTTGTCCATCAACACCAACCACATTTATAGGGGCCTTTTGTGACTCTAAGGACTCCAATTTCTTGGTCAACAAAGCAAGTTTAGCATGCACATCATCATTTTCATTCAACACAAACTTGCCACTAGAGCTTGGCACAACATCATGTCGGGTTAGTGGAGGAGCTTCCCAAGATCGGGATTCCTCCGCCAACCCATCAAAGAAAGTGAATGCTTCATTGGCATCCCTATTTAAAAAATCACCTTGAGTCATAGTGGAGACCAATTTCTTCAAAGATGGAGTTAAAGATTTGTGGAAGAAATTCACAATTTGAAATTTTTGAAATCCATGGTGAGGGCACATAAACAACAAATCTTTAAACCTCTCCCAAGCTTGGAAGAAGGTTTCATGTTCTTTGCAATGAAAATTCATGATTTGTGTTTGGTAAGAGATGGTACGGTGGGAAGGAAAATATTTGTTGAGAAATTCTTCTTGCATTGCCGCCCAAGTCGCAATGGATTGGGGGCGTAAGTTCTCAAACCATTGTTTTGCATGATCCTTCAAAGAGAATGGAAAAAGTTTGAGTCTCAAAATTTCTTGTGAGCATGTGACATCACCAAAAGTAGTACACACCGATTCAAAATCACGCACATGGGAATATGGTCGTTCCGATTCCATTCCATGGAATTTGGGAATCATTTGGAACATTGACGGTTTAAGGCTCACATGTTGTTGGTTCGGTGGCATGATGATGCAAGAAGGTTGGGTTTGCCTTGCGGGATGTGTAAGCTCCCTCAAAGTGCGATGCTCTTGAGCTTGGGCATGAAGGTACTCCATAGGAGGAGGTGCATGAAAGTTTTGCCCAAAAGGAGCATATTGTGGCACTTGTGGCATTTGAGGCATATTGTAATACATGGGATGCACATAGTTATATGGGGGAGGCATATGGTATGCGGGAGGCATATTGGGAGGTGGGTAGACATTTTGTGGGGCAAATTGCGCCGCATTGTCTTGTTGAAGTGGTTGAGGTGCATTTTGCAAAGCATGCTCAACTTGAACATTTTGCAAATTTTGGGCATTTGGTGCATTTTGGGCATTGCCAATTCGGACATCTTGCCCTTGCACTGGATTCATCAATTCATCAATGTTCATATGTTGCAAAAGACGACGCAATGCATCAAGATTCATATCACCCCCACGTACACTCCCCGCATCACTCATATTTATATCACCACCTATCCCATCTCTATTAGACCCATGCCCACTAACATTATCTCTAGGTTGAGACATGATGGCAAGGAACAATAGCAAGTAGCTCAAAAGATGACAACCAACCACGTCAAGTAACACAAGATTTTTTTCAATTAATGAACAACCAATAACAATATTAAGCAAGAACAAGAGCAAGGAGAGGAATAGAGCAACAATCAGCCGTAGGAACAATAACACACCAAGATGTAGCAAGTAGTGATAAAAATAAAAAATACGCAAAGCTCTCTCAAACAACGCAGCACTACCAAGCAACAAACAAGGTGGCATCCATCGCCCACAGGAATCTAAGTTAGCCCCATCCGCCAAGTTCTCCTCACAAAATGTTTTTTTTTTTTTTTCGCTCTTTTCAGCAACTACACTAAATCAACTACACTAGAAAGCAAGTAAAAGGGAGGAACGAAGTTACCCTTGAAGCGTGACCGTGCTCCTTCCTTATTTGATGGTGTTTAATAGCATAAAGCTAGCGTCTACAAGCCACCCAGCTCCTTCTTTGACACTCGCTTCCCCGGCAACGGCGCCAAAAACTTGACCGACACCTAAGTGTGTGTGTGTACTTACCCCAAGTGTAGGGTATCGTCAAGTAATAAACCGGTGAGTCCGGTATCGATCCACGAGGAAGCAATGCAAATTTGAAGTGAATGATATGCAAATGACTAGCTAACACTAATAAACACAATGAATATCAAATAAAAGCAAGTAAAAGAAATGGGCCGAATGACTCGGTAGCATAAGCGATTTTGTAATCAAAGTGAGCACAAAGTGGATTTAAAACAATTAATTAAAAAAACCTAGTCTCTAGTCCGTCCCGGTGGCTACTCGGTTCTCATACTCAAGGTATCATTGCAAACACACACAACCATACACAATGCATTGTGTGATACTATCAATCATGCATATGCAAAGAGAATTGGGATATAAGACTTCAATTCATGCATGTAGGCCATCGGGTCTCTTAATCTACGATGAACGCAAAGGGATAAGCACCTAATATTATGGATTAATGTTCCCCCTTGGGGCTCGGCTTGGCTAACACCCTAGTTTCACACTCAAAGATCAATTAACCATAACTCTCCCATGCACATTCCTAAATTAACCCAAAACCCCATCATCAATACACATAATTAATAGCTATGCAATGAAAAACTCAATTAATTAAGGAAATCATGCAATGGGTTTAACAATTCTCAATCGAACACATTAGATGCAATCCCTAGACTATACAATCCAAGAATACAATCAAATATGTCATTCTCATAGATCCAATCACACAACTATCACGAAATTAAAAGAGAGAAATCGAAGCTACGATTCTTTGAGCATACCTTGAGTAATCGAAACCTTGCACCCACCGTTCGGGACTAGAAACTAGAAAGAGAACTTAGCCACTCATTATAATGAGAATAAACATCAATTTTATAGATGAAAACCAATGTTTACAAACAAGATCACAAGAACTAAGTAAAATCCTAGAGAGAGAAAGAGAGAGAAAAACAATGGAGGCAAGAAGTTGGAGGAGATGAATTGTGTGAAGGAAGACCCAATTTTAGGGTTTTCTTCTCTTTTTTACAATAGAAAATACCTAACTACCCTTATAAAATCGTTTCCCATTGGTTACATACATGATTTACCCTAAGTGCCCTTGAAATTTCGGTGCAGAAAATTGCAGATTCGCCGTAGGTGTCCGGACGGGTGTCCGGACACTTCATGCTTCCATCAACTTTGAAGCCTCTGCCTCAATTTGTGAAGAAAGCGTCCGGACGGGTGTCCGGACAGGTGTCCGGACACCTTGGGAAGTGTCCCGACACCTCACAGCAAAAAGTGCCCAAAAAGTGCTCCAACTTGCCCGAACAAGGTCCGATTCCTACAAAACCAAGGGGAAACATTTGTAAGTGTAAAATTAAGCTAAAATGCAATCAAATACATTAACTAAGTGCTAGAACATCCTAATTAAAGGACATTAGAACCTCAAAATAGAGGTCCAATCATCACCTGGATAGACTGATGACGATGATTTGGACGATATGGTATGCTTCCTAGTTTGGCAATCTTCTTTATGTTCAATTGTTACGTATAATAAACACATGCATTCCCAGAATTGTAATTTATTTATGATGGAAGGATTTTGTAATATTGTGATTTTCAAAAACTAAGGTCTCGGTTGTATATTGGCTTGGCTTCTAAGCCTTATTTAAGAATTGAGTCATGAGAATATATAGTCTAGGAGATGATGGTGGAATGGAGTGGCTTCTAAGCCTTATTTAAGAATTGAGCCAGTATACTTGTATATTGGCTTGGCTTATGTTAAATTGTTTTGTTTTCTTTCCTTTTTTTATTGAGTTCTAACTGGATTTGGCAAAAAAAATCCTAGGTGTTTAATGAACATCAGATAGCAAAGAGTGTCAACAATTCTTTAACAACAAAGAGGGAAAGAGAGATCCAATAGGGCCAGCATGCCAGGCAAGTGAGTAAGTGACAACAATTCTTTCTAACATAGTAGTCTCTGAGTCTTATATTCTTCTTAATTGAGAAGTATAATCTATAATTTGATATACTCTTATGTATTGTAGGATAAAAATTATGGAGGGACATACTTCCCAAACACCATCCACTCCAATATCTCAATCTGGAGATACATTAGATACAATAGATTCAGCTGCACCACAAGTAGAAGAAGTTGTAGAAACACAAGCTTCAAGGGCACTCCCCCCACGTCCTGGTAAGAAAAAATCAATTGTATGAGATCATTTTAAAGAGCTGGTGGTAAAGGGGAAGGGGCTTAGGGCAGTTTGTAATTACTGTAAACATGATTATGCATGTAACACATCAGTCAATGGGACTTCCACCTTAAGGACTCACTTGCTTCATTATTGCCCTACTTCTCCACTGAAAGAGGAAAAAAATCAAAAAACCCTTTCATTTGAGTCCAAAGGTAATCTAGTTACACATTCATTTAGCAAGGAAAGGTGTACTCAAGCATTGGTGGAGATGATTATAATTGATGAGTTACCATTTAGGTTTGTGGAAGGGATAGGGTTTAAGCGATTTATACAAGAGGTCCAACCTAGATGGGATCCTCCATCTACTTCGACCGTTGCCAGGAAAGTTTGGAGTACTTTTATAGATCGTAAGGCTACCTTGAAAAGTATCCTTTCTGCTAACAACCAAAGAGTCTCTGTTACTACTGACACATGGACTTCCATTCAAAACGTCAACTATATGGCTCTAACAACCCATTTCACTGATGACGATTGGAAGTTGCACAAAAGAATTCTGAACTTTTGTCAAATTACCAACCATAAAGGTGATGCCATTGGGAGACTTATTGAGAGGTGTTTGAGTGATTAGGGTGTAGAAAAAGTGTTCACTATCACGGTTGATAATGCATCGGCTAATGATGTAGCTATTAGGTATGTTGCTAGACAATTGAGGCATTGGAAAACTTTACAATTTGAAGGGGATCTATTACACATGAGGTGTCATGCACATATTATCAACCTAATTATAACAGAAGGGTTGAGTGAAATGCATAGCTCAATTAGGAGTATTCGCAAAGCTTGCAAGTATACAAGATCCTCTCTATCTAGGTTGGAAAAGTTTTGGCAATGTTTAGTGTTGGAGAAGATTGATAGCAAAGGTTATATGCCTTTAGAGTGTAAAACTAGGTGGAATTCAACATATGTAATGTTAGAGGCAGCATTGAAGGTGCAAAGGGGGTTTGAGAGAATTGAGGAGGAGGCCACTGATTATGTGCGTTATTTTGATAGTAATGATAATGATGATGAGAATCAACAAAATAAGAGAAGAAGGGTAGGAGTTGAGTCTGGTGATGAAAGGAGGAAACTCATGCCTCCTAGTTCCTCCGATTGGGCTTATGCAAGTGCTTTTGTAAAATTCTTAAAGAAATTCTATGATGCAACTTTGAAGCTTAGTTCATACAAAACGGTGACGGCTAATGTGCCTTTTCGTAAGATGTATATGATGGTTGATGCGTTGAAAAAAGCAATGAGAAGTGAAGATGAGTTCTTAAAGAAGGTTGCAACTTCAATGAAAGCAAAGTTTGACAAATATTGGGGAAATATCAAAGATGTCAACCAAATTGTAGTTCTGGGGGTGGTCCTTGATCCTCGTTTCAAAATGGACCTAGTCCAACGGGGATTTAAGTTCTTGGAAGATGAACCTATCAATATTGAAGGGTTGGTGTTTAGAGTTAAAAGTCTTTTATTCAACATGTATGAAGATTATAAAAATGATACTCCAGGAGTTGCTCAATGGAGTATGGAAACATCTAATGAGAGTGAGGGAGTTGTAAATGAAGAGGAGGGAGATGCAAATTTGGAGTTGTTTATGAGAAGAAGAAAAGAGAGAGATGTGGTTCAAATTAGGAATAAAGTTGATAAATATTTATTGGAGGCAGCCGAGAATCCTAAAAATCTTGGATTTAATGTGCTAGATTGGTGGAAAGAAAATTAGCCAAGGTATCCAATCCTGTCCAAGATTGCTAGGGATGTGTTTGTTGTTCCGGTGTCAAGTGTGCCTTCAGAGTCAGCATTTAGTGCTGGGAAGCGGGTTGTAAATCCTTTTCGGGCAAGTTTGACTCCTAAAACAGTGGAGGCACTCATTTGCACCAATGATTGGCTCAAAGCCCGACCTTTTGACTTCTACAACGAACCAACTGAAGAGGAGATAGAACTTTATGAATGGTGCGAGAAAATAGAAAAAGGTTTGTTCAAAAGTTCTAATGTTCTATTAATTATAATGTTCAATACTTCAATTAATTATAATGTTATACTAATTCTAATGTTCTATTAAAATGTGCTGTAGAAATGGAAGCACTACAAAATTCTGAGGTATGGCTACCCCCCTACCACTACCCCTGCAACTTCAAGTTCAAAGTGAGCCAGTAAGGTATGATTTTATATAGAATGCATATTATTGTTACTGTTATGAAAGTTCTACAGACTACAGAGTGTGTAGATGACCAAATGTGAAATATCTATCACTCTAGTCTATTGTTGTTACTGTTATTACTAACTCAGTTTTTTATACAGATGAGCACAACTATAAGTCAAAAGACTAAAAACTCATAGTGAGATCTCAGATGCATTTGGAACTTGGATTACTGTAATGTTAAACTTTGGGCTTTGATAGTTTGAAATTTTAATCTTTGACTTTGATACTTTGGTATTTGAACTTTTGGATGACTGTACGTAATAGACTAATAGTGCATCAATGGCCTTTGTTTTGAATTAGTATTGAATGACTGTAAGCCTATAATAGTGAATCTTTGATGCTTAGTTGGATGACTGTAATAATTATACTTTGTAGTTTTGTTTGGATGACTGGATTGAAATGTAATTGGATTATTGAAGCGTAAAGTTTACACTTGAATTTATATGGATTATGGAACATGTCTTGACTCTTGATATTGAACAGGTCTTACAAATTGTCCCATACAAGTTTTGAAGTCTTGAACTTGAATTTAGTCATTTACATTACTATGTGAACTTTGATACTTGCTGATTTGCTTCACAGATCTTGGATTTTTGGGCTTTTATTTTTAGGTCAACTTTGAAGGCCCATCAAATCGTAACCGGACCGAAACCGAACCGGTAATAGCGGTTAACCGTAATCACCGGTTTTAGTGGTTATGGATTGGTTATGGTTTCATAATAGGTAAAACCATTACTTTCGGTTTGGTTAGTGGTTTTACCCTAATGGTCCGGTTAACTGGACCGTTACTACCCCTAGAATGGACACAGTCCTCAAAGGAGTCGTAAGTATATAAGACCACACAATTACAAAGAAAACTAAGCAAAAAAAGACAAACCATGGCTTAAGGAAAAAGAATGCTCACTGGAGTTATCCGGGCAGACCTCATCATCTTTATCCTCCTCACTCTCTGACTCCACATCTGCTACTGTTGTCAAAACCACGGGAGATCGAGATAAAGTTGGTACAATAGAACGCTTCCTCTTGCGCGGTTTGGGAGGAGGAATCTTGAAATGCTTCTAGACTGCTTCTATGGATACACCAGAAAGAAGGCATGAAAAAACACGATAGGATGGCATATAGTCAAACAATACTAGAGCGGATCTCCAAAATTCGCTGCCAGCCCTAGAGTTCAAGTAAGAGTCATCAAGAACTTCATTCACAACCGAGCTAAAATCATCCGGTAGAGCAAGAATATTACCTGAAACAAGAGAAATCAGCAAAGAATATAATAAAGGGATATGATAGAGAAAAAGCATACCTAAGGGCTCCACCCTACGAGGACAAAAACTCCAGTGCCTAGAGAAGAGCATGTAGTCAACGTCTTTGTTAGAGTTTGGAAGGCAATGAATTAGTGCACATTCAGGTTTTGGAGTTAGGAAATACTTGCCATCGACGCTTTTATTCTTGACGACTGAGTAGCAGCAAAGAAGGTCAGTAACTAAAAGTCTCTTCCTAAGAAAAGTATTCAATAGATTCACACCCCCAAGAATCCGATAAGCATTAAGAGTCAACTCCGAAGGATGAAGGATCGGTAAAGGAAAAGAACTCACTGGAAGAAAGGTCCGCATGAGACGCGAATCTTGCACTCCGACAACATGAACACTGGCACCTTGATATACTCGGGAGAAAGATCTTTATCATCATCAAATGGAACCAAAATATCGAAAGGGGGCAAAATATGATTCTTTTCTTTGAAGGTGGCTAATTTCTCAGGAGTAGAAATCAAGTCCCTGAGCTTTCCCATAGCAAAACCTACAAATCAAGAAAGGTACAGTCAATAGAGAGGTTCTGAAAAAAAATTTCACATAATGAAGAATGATTAGTATTTATAGTATATGCAAAGACTCCTAATACTATTGGGAGAGTGTTTTTGGATAAGAACAACAAGCGTTTAGATTTATCCTAACATTCTTATGGGAAATTATAAGGTTGGGGTTATTTATGGAGGAAATACATAAAGATACGTACACAATGAAGATACGTACATGAACTTATTTTTTCCGTATAAGTTAAAGGATAAGACAGTTCAACAAATTCAACTTCTTTGGTTCAACTGCCAAGAGGAGGCGGATCAGACAACAGTTATTGCAGGAGGTTATCATGTTTTGAGGAAGATCACACGACTGCACCCAACCTCCATAACTGCGTCAAGCCTTCTAACACTATCAATACATGTACCATTTCAACATTTGGGACACTCACTCACTACTTGAATAAAATATCAAATCTCCGTGGACTAGGCAAGTTGGCAAACCACGTATATTCATGTGTCTTTCCTATACGTTCTTTCTACATTACTTTTCATTCAATATAAAACTTGCATAGACACATACAAATATCAAATTTGTTTCCTCTTTTGATGTCCTTGACAATATATATGTAATTATATTGTTTGTAAGTGCAATTACAATGGATAAATTTATAATTACATATTATATTGTCTTAATTATATCTCAAACAATTTGGATGATTACAAAACAACAGTGGATAATTACATTATTTCAATTCGAAATTACACATTGATAATTTCTAATTACATTATTGTGGTTATACTTACATATTGATTTAGACGTTGTCATGGCTCTCGTGAAGGAGAGATTAAAAAAGTAAATTTGAGTTGAAGATAAACAGGAGAGAGAAAAAAGAATAAATATGAGTTGAAGATAAGTATGAGAGAAAAAAAGTAAATTTGATATAAAGATAAGCAAGAAAGAGAAAAAGTAAATATATGTTGACGTCTTGAAAACACAATTTCAAGAAAGATTGTGAGAGAACTAACTGGCATAAAGATTCTGAGAGAACTAATTGGCATCTAACTTGTACTATCAACTAGATTATCAAGTTTTATGGACAAGATTATTTGTGAAAGTTTAACATTTTCATATTCAGTTATAATAAACTCGTAGAGGGCTTAATGTTCATTTTTTTTAGTAGGTCTTAAAGTAAACAACGAGTGGATTAGGAAGACTCTCGAGTAAAAATCGACATACAACCCAAGTATACATTGATTCAAGTGTAATCTATACTCGGAGCATTCTTCCGATGTAAGAGGAAATTTTCGCCGAAAAAGACAATTATAAATTGTGACTTATGGGTATAATTGTAAATTACAGTTCTAATTATTCTCATATCGCCATGATGCTCAAGCATTAACATCTATGTTTCAATTACGATCGACCGACATGCCCAGACACCGACTTGCATAATATATCACGTACTAGGGGTTACGTAAACTTTCGATGGACAAGATTATCTTGAAAAGTTAGAATTTTCAGTGATTAAAATGAAATTTTGAGTATCTTTCAACGACCAAAAGTTTACTTAACCCCCACCTATTAGTATTGAATATATAGCCGACTTGCACCAAAAAAAAAAAAAAACACCTACCACAATAAAACTGAATTCCTCTATTTAATCACATACACCCACGATTTGATGTCTAAATTAATTTCTACTTTTCCTATTTGAAGTTTGAGGATCAATGTGTCCTAATAATCACTAAAGATTAGACGAGAAAAAAGGGATTTACAGCCACTTCTAACACATTTCCTACACAAATCAAGAACCTGCAAATTTCTGGCTATTGAGCTCAGTGCGGAGAGTAGGTTCTTTCATCTGCAGAACTATGAGCTATCCTCTCGCCCCATGAGAGAGAAATAGTAGGAAATCAGCTGGCTCCTATCCATAGCAGCAGGTGCGAGTCCAAAATGATTACAGTTGCTCAACATGGTCTGCAATTACATCCGGGCAAGATTGGGCTTGTAGAAGCTCCAAGCGGTTGGAAGGAGGAGCAAACTGCAATATGTAATCTTCATCTGAAACCAAGCACAAACAAAACCAAGATATCAGTAGACCCTCAGTAACACGGAAGGCCAAAAACATATCTTAATGTAAACTAGTTGCGGTTATCAAGGGAATCAAGGCTAATAATTTCTCCTTTCGTCTTGCTAAGCAATCAAATAACATAACTGAAATGAGGGTTAAGAACTCACCCTCTTTAACTGTTCCGTAAAGCCAACATAATACCTCATCTGCAAATGCTAGGCAGACCCCTCCCTGCCAACCAAATTTGTCAGAAGCAAGCAAAAGATGTGGCACCACAAGAGGTGAACATGAACATAATGCCATCTCAGCGGTAGTCTTTAGCAATTAGCAATCATTCAATAATTTTGTTAAGAGTGAGAAATTTTTTAAAAAAATAATCTCCAAATGGAACCTAAAAATGGAAAAATTCAAACAATGACAACTATCACCAAAAACTTCTCGTACGCTAATTCCTTTATATAATGCCCACAACAAAATGAGCTTCCACAAGATGGCTTCCCACAACAAAAGATTCTACCAAATAACTAGTTGATCACAGGGGAAGGTGTGCCAGTGTCAAAAATAAAAGCAAAAACAGAGTCCAGAAGAGTTGCACAGAAAAAAAAATAACCTGCCAATAGTTCTTCATTTTTATTCTTTGTGTTATCTCAGTGGTTCGTAGTCTCTCTGTGCGGACAAGTCGACCAGAATCGTCCCTGCATCAAATAACAAAACAGTTCTGTTAGAACACCTATATAATTGGGTTGTAATGAGAAAACATGTAGCAAAGGCAGCATAACGCTGCACATAATGAATGAATGTTCTCCGTTTCAATGGCTGTAGCATTGCCATTTTTGCAACAAACTGAAACAGTTGTAATGCATTTGATCATTCATTTACAAAAGAAGTCACAAAAGCATAACTAATTTAGCCTCCAAGAAACCTCAGGAAAGCAGCACTGAAAATTACCTAAATCCAACAACAATATAAGGAACACCAGCTAAGAATGATTGTATCTGGAAAACAAAATAGTCAAGTTAATTAATTAGTAAAGAATGAAGAAATGAAACAACCAATTCTTACACATTTTAACATGAGTCTTCACAGGAATCAATTCAAACGAAAAGTTGCATTTATCCATAGGAAACCATAAAGTTGGCCAATAAATTTGGTATCAAACTTGCATTATCCTAAATTACTTTGCAGGCGACAATTCCTTAGACAAAATGCAGTAATCAGAAACACATGGGGAGTCACTGAATCCGCCATTTCATTTTTGACATATGATCTCGAAAATGCATTTTCCATTTTCTCCCCCACTTTAGAAGATGAAAGTAAAAATTTTACAATAAACTGGCGAAGGCAAGATTCCTACCGCACACCAAGATACTGGCTAAGCACCTAGGGATAATTTGGACAATACACTTACCACTAGAACCCTCTCATATCATATAAACCTGATATATATCGTCATCTCTGATAACAAATGTGCCTTATAAGAGAAAAGTTACAGTCTCTGAACACTAGGAAGTTATGCATCACAAGTGATGCTGCACGAAGAACTGGCAAAGAATACAATACATCTATCTAATGATTATCAGCTGGTTTTCAGTCATGACAGACCTTATACTGCGAGCCACACTTTCTCATAAAAAAAATGGCATCATTAAGTAAAAATGTTTGTGTGCATCAGGGAGAGTGAGTGAACTAGTCATGTACTAAATAATATAAAAGGAAGTGCACAGAAGCATTTTATAATCACAATTCAAAATGAAATATACACAAAAGAACATGCGAAAACAAGGACATCATATGCGCCTTAATAGTCAATATAGGAATGTAAACACACCCAAAATTCAAGTAGTTTCTCTCTCTCGAATCTTTCCTCAGTATGATGGTCCAACTGCAATGAGATAATTTTAGAGGTTTTCAAATTGGTCACAATGCAAAACTAGAGCTGCAGAACAATGACATGATAGGATACAGATGATATGCATGTATAAACCTCACGAGTAGTCTTTAACTCCACGTAGAACCTCCTTCCATCGTCAGTTGAGTCACAGCAATCCATTTCTGCACCCATCACAACACGGTGCGCCCCTAATTTAGTTTTAATCACAGAACAGTATTCAACATTTGCGTCAACATGATGTATCGCTTCTCCATCAACTCTTTGTGGATCCTCAGTAGCAAGGCTCTCAAAACAATAACCCCAATAACACCTATACAATAACGAAATCAACTTCAACCCATGAAAAGTAAAAAATTGAAAACAAAAAAGGAAGCCATAAATGCCACAAACCAACACATTCAGGAATTTGGACCAAATGGACTGAGTAAAGACCGAGTCAAATATGCTAGCAACTATGTTTGGATATCTATAACTGAGAAGAGTTACTAAGTCATCATTCATTTCATAAAGCTTCCTTTTGAAGCTTCTGATCTGACAGAGAAATGTCATCAATCACTTATTTCCTACTGTTGTTCAATAACTATGGTAACATGACTTTCATTCAAAATACCGTTAAAGTAGATCACACGTATTACAACAAATGATAAGCAAGAAAATAAAATATTGGATTTGTCACAGACCTAACTCTGATTAAGACTGAAAGAAAAAGGCATAAAACAGCATCGCACTTAAAACAAAGAAATTTTAGTACTCTTGTGTGGAAAGTTGACAAAAATTAAGTAACATATTTCTAAAAGAGAAGATGGGCATGGGATGTGGCCCTGTGGGTAGAAACAACGAAGGATATGGATGCAAATCGATTACTGAAGTGACTGGAGTTGATGATAGAGAATTCAAGGGGATTCTAAAAGTTTATTGACTGAATATTTTTTTGGAAGTAATACATCGAACCACGAAACTGAATATTTTTTGACAGAATATTAATAATTTAATGAAGTCAACTCCACATACTTCGGATTAAGACTTTTTATGCACTGGGGGGTTGGGGAAGGTTCTCCTTCATCGAAGATATCAAATATTTGCATCTTTACCCTTTCACACTGTTTTAGAACTCAAGAACAATAGTAAATATGGTCCAAAACAAGACTATATTTAAGCGTGTACCTTCGACGATCCAAGTCACTTTGCGGCTTTTCTGGTAGCTTATGAACATCAAGATAGACAACTCCCTTCCTTTTATGTACACCCATTTCCCAAGGCCTATTTCGAATATAAGCCGTCGCCAATATCTGCAGCAACCAAAATACTAAAATGTTGATATAATATAGTTGTTTTCCGCAAAACCACAAAATTTCATGAATTGGACACTGGTAAAAATTTAGTCATTCATGGACGATGAGATTACTCCATAAAAATGCTTGGAAGATTTAACTACAACTTTTCTGCCCCCACAAAAAGTAATTTCTTCAAGAGTAAGAAAATACAATGATCTAAGAGTAGCATACCCTTTGAATAAAGTATACTAAATAGATCCACAAATTAAAGCCATACTCCCAAAGACATCAACTAAATTTAGATAGTAGCCTTGAAAGGTGTAATTATGAAGAAAAAAAACGATGTTTCCAAACTAAGGCTCGTTTTGATGCTAAGAAAAATCTATTTCTGTCTACTGAATATTTTAATGTACAGTTAAAAATCTAAATATAACTCATACATGCTGCCACAAATATTGACTCTTTGTGGGTAATATGTTCTCTCTCTTATCAATGTGAGTCCAAACATTTATGTTTAATTCAACCATCTCAACAAGTAACCAATAGTCGAGCCAGTATGACACTTCAAGTGTCTCAATCATTTGGCTGATATTGAACTCGAAAGCCAAGTTAAATTTTAGACATCCACTCTGAAACATAGGGAATTGAGCTTGCTATCAAGAGGACCTAGAACTTACCTTATTAAGGTTATTTCTGAATGTCTGTGAAACAAGAAAAAAGAAATCATGCCATCAGTTCACAACCTTCTAATCGCTTTATAAGCATAAGAAGACTAAAGGCAATGCATTTCGTACCACAAAATGAATGTTCTGAAGGGGGTAATTCTTGTGCCTTATGCAGGCAAGAAGGTCGCCAAAACCTTGAGAGCCCAGTTCTGGTTTAGAGAAAAGAAAAAAAAAAAAAAAAAACAAAGAGTGCAAACATCAGCCCTCTTACACAACTCAAATGAATAAATTTACAGATGTAAAATTAACCCTGAACCAATATATAGCAATATATCATAAAACTGATCATAAAACCATGAATACATGTCCTATTCCAGATCATACCCTTTTTCTCAACAAAAGTATCATAGCCTACATTAAGATCTGCTCCAACATCTGCAGAAATAAGACGCTTAAACAGCCTCTGGAGAGATGGAATGAAAAGTAAATTGAATTAGAAATCCAATTGGGGAGAAAGAATCATCACTTGCACAAGACCAACTTAAAGATTAACACTAGAAAACCTACTAAAAGAACAGGTTCCAGAAAGCCTACCAGGTTACGATCGTCAAAGTAAACATCTCCACCTTCTACACGGCTATAGCAAGCAAATTCACTTGGCTGTTACACAAATTGGCAATCTTAGTGATGGAATGTAAAACTACGAAACAGCCAACAATACCAAGACATGTTCCAACAATAACATAACACATAATGAAATAAAAATTAGAATATATCATACAAAACCACGTTCCATTGTTCCAAGTGGAGAATATTCAATGAACTAAATTTAAAAGGCAAGTTTTCTGCCTCAAGTAATTGCTCCGAACTCCAAAAAAAATATGGTCCCAACTTTGGACAGAAAAATAGATGATAAAAAGGACATGATTTGATTCTTGATTGTCAATTTTATAATTGTGATAATCTTGTAATTTTTTCCCAATTTTCTTGGGCGTACGCATCTCTTGTATTTGACAGCAATAGAATTCAAATTAAAATTTTTAATCGGATTCATATGAATTCATTTTGTCAAAGTGAAACAGTGCATATCAAGTAGTTGCCCCAAGTGATATGGTGCGCATAGATGAGTTTGGTCAAACATTGACCAACATTAACAAACTTAACTCTGGTTCCTTTAACTGACAAAGCCAAACAAAAGACAAGTCAAAGACCTAAATCCCCAAATCAACTTCGACCATATCACACTTCCAGAAGGTCGCAACAGAGGAGAAATAGTGAAGCTTCCATCAACATCAGCCAGATATACAGATACAAGTTTTACATACATAAACCAAATCGAATCGATCGAACTATCCGCTTCTTTCTCTTCTCTTTCATTGGAGTAAAATCGTTAAAATTATGTACTTAGAGTCGCGATTTTACCAAGTTTGACGATTTAACCAGTTATTTTATGCGATTTTGATCTGTTTCCGATTCCACAGCTAGTTAACCAGGTTTCTATAGGTATAATCGTAAAAGCATATGATTCTACAATCAAAATCGCAATTTTGAATACCATGGCGAAGACCCCTAAATTACGACACCTCCTGCACAATGTTTGGTGAATCAATCTTGAAAATAATAAAGTGATTAGTAAATTCAAATGAACAGAAAATAGAGAAGGAAAAAAAAAGGCAAGTAAAGAGAGTTTTCTTGCCTCTTGAAAAGCAATGCGTTTTCGTGATAAAGTTTCTTCACTCTTTGAAAGCTTTAGTTCAGAAACAAAACGTTCATCACGATGGCCATTTGAAAATTTTGACCCATAGCCATAGCCCTGCCTTGGAGGATATCCAGGACGGGGCAGAATCCCTGCTCCTCTGTCATTTGGCTGCCAACGACCACGCCCAAAATTCCCTCTACCTTGGTTGTTGGTGTTGCGAATAACAGGTAGCACTGCCAATAAAATTTGAAGAAAGAAAAATTAACAATTATCAATAACAGACTGATAAACAAACTCTCTAGAAGTAACTCTTAACAATATGTTTCCAACTTAATCAATCCCATACAGAAGGATCATTAATTGCATTGTTCTTCCCTGACCATCATTCTCAAAAACATGCACGTATATATCACACAAGCTCGTTTTATTTGTTTGCATATTTAAAGCCCTAAATGGGAACTAATAACCGTATCCACACACTGCATTGACTACAACGACTGAAAGATTACATTTTCCGGGGCAGAAAAAAATTACGTCTGAACAAGCATCTTGCTCATTATCCCAAGTGACCTATGCAAGCATAAAAGTGACTATAGAAGGCACCAAAAATAGACATACAAGATCAAATTCAAGAGCATAAGCCCGTCATACCACCCAAATTATGGTTAAAGCGAACACAGTTTCAGAGTAAATAAAACAGAAAACCTAGAGGGGTATGCCCCACAATAAACAAAAATAAATATATGAAGCAAATTTAAAATTGAAGGTAAATGTTCATTCAAAAAAAATATTGAAGGTGAATGAAACAATATACCAGGAATCGGGTATGGGCTGATAGCAGGGGTTCTAGTGTACTCTTCATTATCAGACCCAAACAGATCAATCTCCTCATTAGTCCCGCCACCTCTACTATCATAGTTATCTAGTTCCTCCCCATTCTCTTCTCCTCCACCGCTCACGCTCCCACTAGCGTCGCTACTCTTACCCCCACGACTATCGTTCGATGAGGAGGAACCGGAGGAAGAAGACGACGAAGAAGCTGCGGATGAGGATGAGGAGGAGGAAGAAGATGCTGGAGAAGACGATGAATCGCGGGTCCCATCTTGGCCTTTATTGTGATCGCTGTCGTTTCGGTCCTCTTCTTCCTCAGAATCGGTACCGAATAAATCTTGCTCCGTGAAAGCCATGCGATCTCTGTCAAATATAGAGAATGTAGTAGGTTTAGTTTGGGTACCGGTTCTTTAGCTGGGTTTTGATCGAGCTTTTTGTGCGAGTTTTGGTAATGAAATGAAATCTGCGTGTGGGTTTTCTGTTATATCCGAGCGTTGCACTATTGGGCCTTCACAATCGATAATGGCCCAAGGTGTGAGTGAGATATGAAACAATTAGGGCCCATTTAAATAGGTTAAAGTCAAAGTCAAAAAGGTCCAACTTTCTTTTGCGGAAAAAGTTTCAACCGGTAGCACTTATCAAACATAAGTCTACCATCCATAAACATTCATATATATGTGGCATGCCACGTAGGAAAGCTGTGTAGGATATTTCAAAAAAATTTGTTTTAAAAAATTAGCTGAATAAGCGGGATTTTGTAGCTTCTCTCACACAAATACACACTCATCAAGACATTGGAAATCGTGATTGAGCTCAAATACCCATACGGTCACCTTCTCCCATACAAACCCAAACTGTATACCTAGAGATGAGATTTTCCATGAGAGACGATGAGAGGGAAATAGATTTCTAAATAGGGCATTCTAAGAAGTCACCGTCGACGTCATCGGGAGTCTCTAGAAGTAGCCGATTTGAGCTGTACACTGGTATTCGAAAGGAAGAAGGAGGTCAAAAAGGTATGAAACTTGTCTTCCTTACTCTGTTTTTCTATTGTATTTATGTACCTGATTGTTGGTTCAATAAACATCGTCATGAGACAAAATCAACCGATTATGTGAGCTCAAGGATGTGGATTTATACACTGAAATTTTTTGAGTTTAATGATGTGTATTTAGTTTGAAAATTTTATGACCTCAATGCCATGTAATTAACTCTTATTTTGATCTCATTGATGTGTATTTTACGGGAAAATTTTATGAGCTCAATGGCATGTAACTATCTGGTTATCTGAGATAAATTATGTGTATTAAGTTTGAAATTGATTAGATAAAATATGTGTATTTAGCTGATAGTTGTTTAGCTCAATCATGTGCATTTGGGTATAAATCTGTAGGAGCTTAATGCATTGTAAAAACCTATTGGTTTTATCTAAATAATGTGGATTTAAGGGGCAAGTTGTATGAGATCAATGTTGTGTAAATATATGTTGATATGAGCTCAATGATGTGTATTTAGTTGGAAATATTATTCACTTTAGTGTGGAATGACAAAGATGAGGGCACATCGGGTGAATAATACACCCCTTGAAGCAAATGAAAAGGAACCTGCATCAACAAAAGAAAGAAGCAGGAAGTCTAACCCGCTACAGTATAGATCAAACCTGCTTGGCATACAATCCTTACTCATAAGTCTTAAATTGAAGAGTGTGCATAAAAGTTGTCTTAGAAAGATGCCATTTTGGATTCTGTTCAAAAAGTTCATAAAAGTGGATAAACCGGATGTGAAGACGAGGACACATGAGTAGATAATTTGTGATATTATAAGCACATATGATGACAGCATGGGAGCATTTGTCTTGAGAAGGACGAGAGTTCGGCTCACTAACAATGACATTACCCTAATTTTTGGAGTTGTCTCAGGAGAGGGACATGTAAAAATTGGAAGGATGAAGAAGCCCAATGACTCTAATTTTGTTGACAGAAGATTCAGAAATGTTAGTAAGATGAAGTCCATGAACATAAAAAGTGCAATACATGAGGCATTAGAAGGAAATACAACTGATGATGCGGATGATGTTGCATGGTTGATAGTTTTATACATTTGTTTGACATTGTTCTTATCAACTAGAGCTGATTTTTTACCGTGGGCTTTCATCAAGTGTGTGGACGACTTGGACTACAATAAGAATTACAATTGGTCAAAGGCCATTGCGGATAACTTGATGGATTCAATCAAGAAGTACAATGACAGACCAACAAAGGTCACAGGCTGTCTATCTCTGATGTCGATAAGTATGCATTTTACATTTTTGTTGCAAATTTAGAAATTGATTCATTAGTTCGATTACTAATACAGAACTTTTTTGTGTAGATGTGGTACTGCTTCTGTGAACACATTACTGTGTTCAACCCCATACATTCTACCATATTTCCTAGGTTCCTGAAATGGGACCTAAAAGGATGGCCACACGACTTTAAGAACAAATACATGAGAAAATTGAGGGGAGAACAAATATGTAAATGACTTTGGTTATTTATCACATATTAGATAATGTTAATTACACGATCATGAGATGTTTTTACGCATTATATGGTGTTATTACATATTATTATTTTGTTAATATTTAGATCTATAATTAAAAATAATGTAGTGTAATTAACTGTTTGTTACCTCAATTATGTGCATTTAGTTTAATTATACTAGTAATAGCTAGATTAAGTGTAATTAACTGGTTGTTTGTTCTAGTAGTAGCTAAGCTAAGTGTAATTAATTGGTTGTTTGTTCCCAATGATGTGGATTTAAATATGTAAATTTTGGGTACCAATGCCGTGCAACCATATGATTATATGAGCTCAATGATGTGCGTTTAGTATGAAATATTTTTGGATCTAAAATAAGTGCAATTGGTTGTTCGTTAGATATCAATGATGTGAATTTAATTGGAACATTTTAGGGGCTCAATGTCTTGCTCATATATGTTTATATAAGCTTAATGATGTGTATTTAGTTGTAGATATTGTAAGTATATCATATCCGCGTAATTACACTATGATAAATAGTTTTTACGTATTTATAGTTTGTTATTACATATTATATATTCACTATTACACATTTGTATCATTTAGGTTATCGAATGTGTCTTAATTAAGCCTGATGTGGAGAAAAAAACTCTTGAGAAGGAACAACCCATAGCAGATTCTAATGACGTTGATGATACTCCGAGTATTAGTTCAGTCCCAAGTGTTGTTAACAATTCTGAGTCTGCAAGTCATGCTTCAAAGTCTTCTGGATCGCCAATCTCTACTAGAGATAACACTTCACTAATTGAACTTATGTCATCTGGTAAAACAATTTTCAACAGACGTGAGGATACAAAAAAGAAGTTAGTTGAAGCCTTGAACAGGGTTAAAAATGTTGAGGAAGATAGAGGTACAATAATGGAAGAGGCTACAAATTTGAAGCAAGAAAATATAATCCTCAGAAGACAAAATACAAACTCAGAATATCTAATGCGATTACAAAGCTACAAACCTGAGATTGTACCTTCTAATGATTACAATGGACGCTTATTTGTGGTAACTAGTTGTTGCATGGCTTTACTTAGAGGAAAAAACAAGGAATCAATTCACAGGAACTTATCAAAACAACTCATCGAGAATCACAATAAGTTCAGGTATTACATATTCCCACTTCACAAAGTTGTCAACTATTGACCGCAAGTCTACAAGCGCAGGTAGAGGTGTTACGATAATGGTAACCGTTACCGATAGTATCGGTATCACATAATTAGTATACGTTACCGTTGTCGGTAATATCGGTAAATGGTCAGTCGGTATATCGTTTAATTGATAGTGGTAACAGGTAATCAATAATTTTATCGATCTAGAAAATGAAGTAAATTAACCTGAAAGTTTGAAATAATACCAACGCTTCTAAATTTACAAACAACCATTCAAATAAGCAAATTTACTACTAAAAATAAGTAAAATTATACCTGCAGACAATCAACTAAATCTAATCAAGTATCAAACAAGTGAAATAATCGGTATTTCACCACTCCAGTAGGCATTCAAACAATCAAATGTATCAATATTTAACCACTCCAGTAGACACTACTGCAGTCTGCAGTAGTGCAGTACCAATGCTTGGCAATTTGCAAAAATTCAGCATCTTGATTACATGATTACATTGCATTTAACTGATTAACCAAACTTAAACTTAAAATCAAACCAAATCAAACTAAAGCTACATGAGCAACAGATCAAGTCACTGTCTAAACTCCAAAGCAATTTCAGCATCCTCCTCTTTCTTTTCACTGTAAAGTGCAAACAACATTATAATGTTTCATTTTTGAATTGTCAAATAATCCTCAAATAAATTAAAAAGACTAAGGTTTAGACTTTAGACACAAAATCTGAAAAATCATACATCCCAAATTGGAAAATTCTTCAATGAAGCTATGGAATTGGTGGATGTGAAGCCGAAAGGGGTAGTTTGGAAGGTAGAGAATGTGCATTCAAGATACCTATGCAAATAATGTAATAAATATCAAATAACATCACTATCAATATAATTGACAAAAGCATAAGAATTGCTTACTTTTTTCAAAAAATTCTTCAAGATCTCTATACAATGAAATTTGTTCTTCCATTGGCTCCTTATAGAAATTGAATTCATTAGCTCTAAGCCGGTCATTAGTACACACTAATGCTTCTACCATCCTCAGAGTCAATGAAGCTCTAAAAGGATCCACAATCCTCCTACCCATGTTAAATGCATTTTCACTAGCCAGGTCGAACTTGGGATGGAGAATATATCTTTGGAAACCTTTGAAAGAATAAGATACCCTATTCGGAGTGCTTTTACCATCCTCAGAGTGCTTTGACCTTTCTCAACAAAATTTCATCCATAAGCTGGATATTTCCCACACTGTTTTGATAAGTAATTGGCAAGCCCTGTTGTCCCATACTTTTTACTATCAGTCTTGATCTCCTTGTTACAAGTTTTACAAACCCCCACAATGTATTCTCTCCCCTCTAAATGTACTCTTATAGCCTTATCAACAAATTCTCACACCCATGAAGCCTTCTTACACTTTTTAGGAGGTGTTATAGATTGTGTCTCTGTTTGGATTGTAGGTTGCTCTATTTGAGTCGAGGTATTCATGTTGTTAGAGTGGCTGGATTCCATAATACAGGGAGAAAGGGCACAACTCAGACTCAGAATATGCAAACAAATTTTTATCTTTCATTTCATTGAATGCAATTGGAATATGCAAGCCACAAACCACAAAATCTATTAAATAGTTCAGAATATGCAAGCCAGAACCCACAAAATAACATAAACAGCTCAGAATATGCAAGCCACAAACCAACAATTTTAAAAACAAAACAGTCTGAAACCCTAAAATAGATCTAACTAGTTTGAAGCACTACAACACACATCTCTTTTCAATTTCTACAGGCCGAAAATTACAATTTAAAACAAAACAAAACAACAATTTGAAACAAAAGAGAACAAACCTTGAAGTGAGAAACAGAATCGCGTTGTGCAACAACAATGAACGGACGAAGGCTGAACGAACCTAGGGTGCAACAACGATGAAGGGTTATAGAGTGTGAGACGATGAAGGTTGAGTATGGAGACTGGAGTATGGATGATGATCGAGCTGCGTTACTCTAGCTCTGTCGCTTTGGCTTTCAGTGGTGACTAGAGACGATGAATTGCGATTCATGGAGTAGAGAGACGAGAGAGAAAGTGAGTCTAAGAAAGAGAAACAGATAGAAAAATGATTTTTGATAAAAAAGTAAAATAAACCTTAACATATTAATAGTCATCATTTAATTGACAAGTAGAGAAGAAGAAATAGGATGAGAAGAAATCCATTCGGAATGTCACATGGAATGTTGCACTCGAGCCAACTACCCAGGTAGAGTCTTGAGATGCCTAGTTGACATTATTGTAATCTCAAATGATGACAACTTCATCAGTGATTGTTGCGGTCTCAGAAATTTGGGTTTAAGCTTCTAGTTGTCTGGACCGTTTCGACAATCACGAATAAAGTGTCCAGGCTTGCCACAGTGGTGACACATTAAGTCCTATCTGCGCCTTGACTTTGACCTTGACCTTGACCGTCCTCTTTGTTGATTTTGGCCTTGGGGATTTCTATTGTTGCTTCTCCCCCGAGCAATGTCATTAAAATCGTGTCGGACATCGACCTGGACAAGGGATTGGGTCACTGGTTCAACCTATGGGTCATTGGTCAAACCGCATGTTCAATTAAAAAATAAAAAATATATTATAATTCAACTAATGCTAAAAATAAAAATTAATTCCAAAATATAACAAATCTTTATTTTATTATACACTCAAGTATATATGTGTACATGACTAAAAACACATATATATAGTATATAATTGTAAATTGAATGCATTAACAGTGAACTTGCCAAGTCAGCATGTAGACTGCCCAAAATTGTCAAAATCTGCTCGAGTGACCTAGTTGGAACAAATTAAACATTGGGTGATCAAATCGGCACAATTTGACTTTCAGTGACTAAATTGGAACAATGACCATCTTTCAGGGACCATATGTTCTATTAAGCCGTTTTAATTTAATTTGTAATATTTTATGTTTTAAATCTTCCGAAGATTATCTCCTATATTAACAATTAAAATCTCAACAGAAGTAAAACAACTTAAATTCTATAAAAATAATAAATCTCTACCTGCGGTTGAATCCATGATATACCTGAAGTTTTTTGTCCATGAATTTATATGTAAGCGAGCAAATAGCCGCGGTTATCTTAAGTTTATCATCACGTTTTATGACCACAAATAGTTTATTGAATCCACCCGCCGTCGTATTTTAATATACCTACGCTTCAAATAACCGCAGGTATTTATTTTGTGACGCCTCTTCCCCCCGCGATTTGTTATCGCATGTATATTTTTTACCTACAATTTTGACAGCGGCTATAAGGGTAATTTGTTGTAGTGAAAATTATGTAAAGATGAAGTGTAAACGTTTATTTATTTGATTTTTAAGGTTTTTTTTTCCCCTACCGACTTCTTCTTCTCTAACACTCCCTTGCCAAATGCCGCTCTCTGCCATGTCATCTCTCCCTCCTCCTCCTATCTACTCCTCAAGCCTTTGAGCACTAAAAATACAGCCTTCGAGCATCCATGACGAAGTGTTACAGACGAAGGATTACACAGCCTTTGAGCATCGATCTTTCCTTGTTGATTTTGTCTACGTCCCAAACTCCATAATAGAACACATCATATATGCTAAAAGAAATGGATCTGTGTAAGTTTGTCAAAAACTAATTGATGGTTGTCGTCGGATTTTATAGTGGGAGGAGGAGAAGGTCGTTCGTAGAAGAGAGTTGATTCGTGCTTAAGGGAGAGTATGGCGAAAGGTTAACATTATAATAAGAAAAAATTTAAGAGGACAAAGTCGTAACCACATTTATGTAACTAACGAAAATCTACGTGTTTTTGCGCGGCCAAAGTGCGTTTCTTAAATCACGTTTTTGGCTGAAGCAGCTACTAGTTGCTTCAACCAAACAATCAACGAGGTGTGGTGCTTCACCAATGCACCACACTCCCAAACGACAAATTTGCAAACGCTACACCATCCACCGCAATGAGGTGCATTTTTGGGGTGATAAACCCAATGCCAAATGGTGCCATAGTTAAAGGCAGTCAGCTTGATCATATTGCCAGTTTTCTCTGCCATTGTTGTGTTTTTCAACCAAGTTCGATACCACTTTGTTGGGAAAAATAACACAATGGATGAGAATCAAAAATAACAACACAAGATTTTAGCGTGGAAAACCCTCAAAGAGGTAAACACCACGGGACCCTTAGGCCGCTTAAACTTCCACTATATAAATGGGATCATAAAACTTCACCCATAGGTAGATCACTCACACAATACAATAATTGTATAGCTTCAATTTATAGATAAATCTAGGGTCGACCCTAGTCATTTTAATACCCAAAACGGCACCGTCTAGTGATGCCCCTATTGAATTTTTTTTTCTTGAAGTGAAATGTTACTCCCAAATTTTTTATATCAAAAGTTATCAATAAGTTCATAACAAATCTAAGTTCATAACAATAGATTTGGCTTCAGTGTAGTCATGTGCCGTGAGCGATGTGCGTGAGGTTTAAGGGAGAGAAGCAGTGTTGTCAAAACTCATCCACGCATCGATCTGCGATAATAATTTTTGAAGGTTTAATCGGTTCAAAGGATTAAAGTTAATTTATATTAATTGTCACATAGATGAATAAAAATAATTTATAATAGCATATTTGAGTAATAAATTAGAGGCTAAAAGTTATAAAAATAAATATTATAAATAATTAATAATTAAAACAGTGAAAGAAAGTAAGAAAGTCAAAAATTTTGCATAGAAAAAGAAATTAATAGGAGAGGGAGGGATGGAGAGGAAGAGGGATGGAGACTGTAGCTTTTACTTTTTGTCTGAGCCCCATGCGTAGAATAAACGATAAAAGTAGATTTTTTTGTCCCACATCGAAGGATAACATGGAAGAGTTATAGCAAGTGTACTACAAATATGATAACACTGTAAAGAAGGAGAGAACATAGGCTGGGTTGTGCTTGTTTTTGTGTAAAACTAAAAAATTTTTGATTGTTGTGGTGCCCTGGGCCAGCCTGATGCCCAAAGCTAGGGCTTTGGATACTTTGGGCTAGGGCCGGCCCTGGATAAATCTCTCACAAATTGGTTCTCGTTATTCTTCTCATGCTCACTGTCTCTGAGGCTTCCTCTCTCTTTTTCTCTCAAAGGCTCATTTCCTCTCTCTTTTTCTCTCAAAGGCTCATTGCTTTAAGGCTCTCTATTTTCTCTCGACACAATCTGCTACTGCGCTAACTCTTGCAGTTTAACTCTTACATCTGTTATCTCTTACAAGCTGTGCATACTTTATAGGAGAAAAACAGGCTACGCTCTTGCATGCATGTGGACTTGAGCCATGCATTACATTTACTTAAGGCATGCTAATGCATGCTAACAATAAATGTTGCATGCTTGTGATTTGACCACCCATGCTAGCATTAAAAGAATTTTAATGCATGCAATTCTTACATGAGATAAGATATCAAGACTTTGGTAGTAGATGACCCCCCACGTGGGACATCCTAATAAAGGCTTGTTGACAAATTGGAGTAATGGCAACAAAGAGCATATCTAATGAAACAAAAATCTTTACTCAAGCACATAAAGATACTATAAAGTACTCCAAACTATCCTAAAAATCATATGACATAGCATATAAGCAATGGTGATTTTTCACAGAAGTATCCAATTATGGATTCCTTTGTCTAGTGAAACCACAAAATTACTTTTTTTTTATAACATATGCAAAACCACAAACTTGAGTTTGAGACAATTATTTAGTATTATTCCCAAACTATTTTCATTATCTTCAAAAGCTACGTGGAGAGCAAATGCAGCAATTAGATGAAAGTGAGCAAATATAGTCAACCAAGATTGTGAACTCCTGAATCAAAAACAACATCCACGGCTGAGCTCAAATGCTCGTAATTCTTCTTTCTCAAATCCGTCTTAAACCCTAAATTCTTCCACAAATTATTTTTGAACACTAAAATTTCAGGTTTATAAGCAACATAAGTAAAGATCATAAGCAAGCAGAGACAGAAAATTGAATAAATTGTGACCTTGAACACAACAACTACACGCACAATATTAACGCTTCTTTTTTCCCAATCCTAAACCCAAAATTTTCAACATATTAACATATCATAAACCAATTCAATCCCTAACTCACCTTTAGTGCACACACCTATTGAGGAATGAGATTCTTCACAAAGCTGCTTGTAACATAGCCAAGAAATTAATACCCAACTCACCTAGAAAGCACCTGAGGACAGGTGTCGGCAACATGACTAGTGCGCAACTCGCTTACAACATGCTTCAATAGAACAGACGACACCTACACAGATGTGAGGCGGTAGAAAAGTGAATCAAAATCCCTTAGAACAGAACATACGACACCTACACAAACGTGTGGTGGCAGAAAAGTGAATCAGAATCTCTAAGTTTTTTTTTTCTCTCTTTCACATTTAAATTTCAAAAGAATGAAAGTTTTATTTTTTTTTTTGGCTTTAGGAATGTCTCCGGCCAGGATGCCAGCTGTTGCAAGATTTTTCCCTCTTTAAAATTCTGAAAACTACTTTTTGAGAAATATCTCATACCACGTATTAGCAAGATGGTACACCACATGTCGGCAAGCAAGTTTGCCTCACCCACTTTATATATAGTATATAGATAGATTGGGTCTACCTCAAATTGTATATATATAATCCACAAATAAATTTAGGGAAAATTCTTTATAGACTTATGTTACTTAAAAACTTATGTTGCTCTTTATTTGCCTCTTCCTCACTGATATTGCTTTATGGTTTCACTTGACACATTTGGATAGGGAAATGCTGGATTTAACAAATTTCATGTACTGTTTGATAGAATAGTTGTTCATCCTCACCCATAACCAAATTGATGCTTGACAGTTGAAAACTTGTGCAGAGGTAAAGTGTCTAGAGAAAGAAAACCATTTGATTGAAAACTTTCAATCAATGCTAACCCATTTCATAAATGCCCGAACATACCCCGGCCTCTTGCTTTGAGTCTCAGTTTTAGCTTGTCATTATTTTAAACCCCTATAAAGATTCTTATGGAATTTCAGAAATTCACTATTATACATCCAGTGCTCGATAAACATATCATATCATGGACTTTCACCTCATTAATGATCTCCATCACTCTCTCAAAATATTCACCTCAAATTATTAAAATCCAGTAGCAATAATTCAAACCTCGATCGAGTTGTGACATCAATTCAATAAGTTGTCATCCTCTGATAGATGATTCAAACCTTACACAAGCATCAAGGACAATGTTAAAGATCATCATATCAGGTTTTGCCAGCTTTGTGCAAAATAACTTTTGCTTGGACCTAATTGCAGGAATCAAACACAAAGCTGAATCAAGAAATTAGATGGAAGACATGTCCCAGATTCTGTCTTCACCAGTGCAGAAAAACCAACAGCAGGACTTCATTGCAAGCAAGATGTTTTTTTCCAACACCAATCTAAGTTTCATTGAAGCAGGACTAGGCATCTACCCTCTTGCCAAGGAGAGTGAGAGCTTAGTCAATAAGCCAGACTTCACTACACTGGATTTCTCTTCCAAGACAACAATGAATAAATCACAAGCCTTTTGTAATCAGTATCTCTTGTTTGAGTAGGACATTACACTGATAATTTTAACCAATAATGAATCCACAGGAAACCCATAAAGACTTTTAATCATTAAAAACTTCCCATGCTCAGAATTGCTTGAGCAGAACCTCCCCAACAGATCCTTCCCTTTTGAAAACCAGCACAAAACACCGAGAACACACAAACCCACAATGCTTAAACAAAAAATCCGCTACCCAAATGGTAGCAGAATGTATTACACTGAAGAGTTCTCTCTCATGATTAGAAATTACACCCGAAAAGAATCGCAATGAAGAACAGCTCTCAAGATACGATAAAACTACCATGTCATTTATGCTTTGTACACGAATTAATTATGTGTTTAAGGAATAGCAACAAGGGAGACTTCTCACAAGCAAGTGGTGTGCAATTCAAGCCTATGAAAAGAAGAAGATCAAGTCTGTATTGAACAAAAGCTACTTAAGGCTGAATTAGGGTTTTAGCTAAATTTAAGAAGTATATTCAATTAATCAGTCTATGCAAAGGTACTATAATTAACATATACTAATATACCTGCCATACATCGACTCAACTAAGTAAGAAGAAGTATAAGCTTTATTATTGGACGATCAACAACCATTACATTCATTTTGAATAGACCATTTGTCATACTCATACACCAAAGATACCGAAACTAAATTCTTATAAATGTCAAGCACATATAGCTCATCAATGAGAGAAGATTCTTTTTTCTGAATCATCTTTAACATTACCTTTCTAATTCCTTTAAACCTCTTGAAGTCACCATCCTTGGCCTTCACCATTGTACTTCCACTTTCCTTTTGTCGGAATGCTTATATGGTTATTACACCACATTCATTATTATCTTGTCAATGAGGGGGCAAATGTAGTGTAAAGCAGTTATTGCGTTTCCCAGAAAAGAGAGTTTATGATTAGAAAAACTGGCAAACAGTGAATGAATCTACATACAATACACTAACATTCCTAATTGTTAGAATATATTAGTACTGGGCCCAGCCCACTTGATGTAATACCATTAGGGTTTGTCTTTGATACTATAAATAAACAACTCTCACGGTTGTGAGAGTAAGACCTTTTATTCACTATTACAACATGATATCGGAGCCTTAGGGTTTTCTTTATTGTGTGCCATTGTCGTCACTGTTCACGCCACTGAACTTTGGTTTTCCAACATTTTTCTCCTAGCTCTTTTCAGGCAGTTTTTTTGGGCTATTTTTAGAGGATTTTCTGGTTTTTTTTCCCCAGGAAGCAGTATGGCCTTCTTCCGGCCATGATTTGATTAGGCTTTGTAAAACACAATTCTGATTTTTCTTTTGGCTCTGTACAACATTGGTATTTCAGGTATAACTGACAGTAGTCTGGTGGTTGTTTGGTAATACTAGTGAAGAGGTATGGCAGGTTCTGAGTCTAAGACGGTGATTTTTGATATTGTTTCCTCATCCACCAAGTTTACTGAACTACGTTTGGATGACAAGAATTTTCAACATTGGCAAAAACTTGTTTTATTCGCTCTTTGCGGACTGGACAAAGAGGATCATCTCACTAAAGATCCTCCAGAGTCTACTACAGCTCCAATAGATAAGAAGAATTGGGCTCGCGATGATGCTCGTCTCTATACTGAGATAATTAATTCCATGGAGCTACAGGTCCAGACTATAGTGTCTCATTGTAACACAGTTAAAGAACTATGGGATTATTTATCTGTGTTGTATTTTGGTCATGATGATATGCACCGCCTCTATGATGTATCACTTGCATTTTTTCGACCTAACCAGAAGGATCAGCCAGTGGCAGATTACTTTGCTGCGTTTAAGCGGGTGTTTGAGGAGTGGAATATGCTCCTCCCTATTAGTACTAATGTGGAGTAGATGCGCCAACAGCGAGAACAATTAGCTATTCTTTCTTTTATGAGTGGTCTCCGTCCAGAATTTGAGTCCGTTCGTTCTCAGATCCTTGCAAGCAAAGAGACCTCTTTGACTGAGGCATATGCTAGAACTAATCGTTCTGTTTGTCCGAGTCCTCATACGGGAATGGTAGGAGATAATTCCACGCTTACAGCCTCAAGAGGAGGTCATGGCTCAGGTGGTCGAGGGTTTGGTTGTGGTGGTGGTTGAAGTAGTGGCGGTGGTCAAGGATCGAATTATCTGTTTTTATTGCAATGTGTTGGCCATACTAAAGAAAAATATTGGAAATTGCACGGGAGGCCACCAGCTGAGGGGTCGGCTAATATTATGACCAGTGAGAGTGCATCTATCCATTCTGTCGATGGGGGTCGTGTGAGTCTCTTAGCTGAGGAGTATTCTCGTCTACTAGCTAATTAGGGAATGTCTTCTGCCACTGTTACACAATCTGAGTCTTCCACTGCATATTTGACTGCTTCTTCGACAACTTGGATAATTGACTCAGGAGCTTCTAACCATATGATTGGAGCTACTGGTATGCTTTCTGATTATTCATCGACTTCTAGCCACCCAGCTGTAAGGGTTGCTGATGGGTTGTATATCCCTATGTGTGGTATTGGAAAAACGTCTCCAACTTCTACTATCAGTTTATCATCAGTCTTACATTTACCAGCTTTGCCTTATAATTTATGTCGGTTAGTGCACTTACGAGGCACTTATTGGTAGGGGGTGTGCCACTCCAGGAGGGCTCTATGTACTTGATCCAGATTCTTCCTTGTTGTCCTTTACCACTGTTCCCTTACTGCCTTTGCAAGTCCACTACCTTCTAGGTCATCCTAATATGTCTAATCTAAAGCGTTTATGTCATTCACTTCAGTCTGTTTCTGATTTATTTTGCGAGTCTTGTTAGTTTGCTAAACACCATCGTGTGTCTTATGTACCTAGAGTCAATAAATGAGCTACTGCTCCATTTGATGTAGTCCATTAGGACATTTGGGGGCCTTGCCCAATTTTATCGAAATCTGGTTTTCGTTATTTTGTTACTTTTGTTGATGATTTTTCTCGTGTCACATGGTTATTTCTTATGCTTGATCACTCTGAGATTTTCAAAATATTTTGTGACTATTTTGCTGAGATTCGTACTCAATTCTCTTTTCCTATTCGTGTATTACAAACTGACAATGCACGTGAATATTTCTCGTCCAAATTTCAATCATTCTTTGCTACCCACGGTCTTATTCATCAATCTTCATGTCCAGATACCCCACATCAGAATGGTGTTGTTGAGCGAAAAAATAGACAGTTAATGGACATTGCACGTGCACTTATGTTTCATATGAAAGTGCCCCAAGTTTTTTGGGGTGATGCTGTTTTAATTGCAACTTATCTGATTAATTGCATGCCTTCTTCTATTCTTCAGGGGGAGATTCCATTTCAGGTATTGTCACCACATTTGGTTCTTCATTCTCTCCCCTCGCAGGTTTTTGGTTGTACTTGTTACGTTCGAGATACTCGTCCTCAGGTGACAAAATTAGATCCAAAGAGTCTCCGTTGTATTTTCCTGGGATATTCACATACCCGACGTGGTTATCGGTGTTATTCAACTGAGTTGGGAAGGTATCTCGTGTCCGCTGATGTGTCCTTCAATGAGTCATCTCCTTTCTCTTTTGTTTCCCCGTCTTCTAGTGTCTTTGAGTCTTATATTAATGATATCTTCAAGTATTATCTTATTCGTGTGACCACTACTATTGCTCCTTCTGCTCCATTTCAGACTTATCACCGTGGACCTCATCGCGTTTTTGGATCAAGTGCCCCTGCTGGTCCTGTGCTGCCACCTCCTATATCTGATGCGTCGACGTTTGATCCTCCGTCTGACGCTGATTTACCTATTGCCCTGCGCAAGGGACTAAGAAGTTATCGTAAATACCCTCTCTCTGCACATATTTCCTATGCTGGTGTTTCTTCATCTGTGCAGGCATTTATATTTGCTTTAGACTTGGTATGTGTACCTCAAAATCTTTCAGAGCCCCTATCTTCTCCTGGTTGGCGGCAAGCTATGCAAAAGGAGATGTCTGCCTTAGAACTTAATCAGATGTGGGATCTCGTTCCATTACCACCAGGCAAGAAGGCTATTGATTGTAAATGGGTATATGTTGTTAAAATGAAACCTGATGGATCCGTGGATCGGTTGAAAGCTTGGTTAGTTGCAAAAGGTATGCTCAAATTTATGGTATTGATTACACTGATACATTTTCTCCGGTTGTGAAATTAGCTTCCATCCGGGTTTTAATTTCCCTTGCAGCTTCCTTGGATTGGTCGTTACATCAACTAGATGTGAAGAATGTGTTTCTTCATGGTGACTTGCGGGAGGAGGTGTATTTGGAGCAACCTCCTGGGTTTGTTGCTCAGGGGGAGTCTGGGAGTGTATGTAGGTTAAAGAAATCATTACATGGCCTGAAGCATTCTCCTCGAGCGTGGTTTGGGAAGTTTAGTTCAGTGGTCTTGGAGTTTGGTCTTCGCCGATCCGTGAAGGACCGTTCGGTATTTTATCGAAGATTTGGTGCAGGGCATATTCTTCTGGTTGTATATGTTGATGATATTATAATTACTGGCAGTGCTAGTGTAGGGATTGCCTCCTTGAAAGTCTTTCTTCAGAGTAGGTTTCAAACTAAAGATCTTGGTCCTCTTCGGTATTTTCTAGGGGTTGAAGTTGTGTGTGGTAAGCGTGGATTTTTCTTATCTCAACGTAAATATGCACTTAATCTACTACGGGATTGTGTTATGAGTGACACAAAACCAAGTGATACCCCAATGCTCCTGGGGGTGAAACTAATGCGTGATGAAGGTGAAATCTATTCGGACCCTGATCGTTATAGACGGTTGGTGGGTAAGTTGAATTACCTAGCGGTCATTCTAGCAGATATTGCATTTTCTGTGAGTGTTGTAAGTCAATTTCTATCTAGTCCTCGAGTACCTCATTGGAAGGTTGTGTCCCATATCCTGAGCTATATTAAAGCTCATCCGAGTAGGGGTTTGGTTTATAGTAATCATGGATATAAGTAAGGTGCAAAATTATCCATTAATGGTTTTTCTATTGAGGGGTTTGATGGATTTTCTATTGAGGGATTTTCGGATGCAGATTGCGCAGGATCTCTTTATGATTGGAAGTTCACTACGGGGTATTGTGTATCTATCGATGGCAATTTGATGTCTTGAGAGAGTAAAAAACATGTTGTCGCACATTTTAGCACTGAGTCAGAATATCAGGTGTTTGCTCATGTCAGAAGTGATTTGACTTATTTACGACAATTTCTCAAGGAGGTGGGAGTTTCAGTTTTTGAACCTGCTAAATTATGGTGTGATAGTCAATCAGCTATGCATATTACGGCTAATCCAATGTTTCATGAATGTACAAAACACATCGAAATTGACTATCACTTTGTTAGAGAAAGACTCGAATCAGGTGATATATTTCTAAAGCATGTAAACACAAAGGATCAATTAAGTGATATCTTTACTAAGGCTTTAACTAGGAGTCGAGTTGAGTACATTTGTAACAAGCTAGGCATGATAAATATATATGCTCCAGCTTGAGGGGAGTGTTAGAATATATTAGTATTGGGCCCAGCCCACTTGATGTAATATCATTAGGGTTCGTCTCTCTGATGCTATAAATAAACAACCCTCATGGTTGTGAGAGTAAGACCTTCTATTCACTATTACAACACTAATTATATGCCACTACTACCCTAATTGATGTGGACAACTATACCCTAACATCCAAAAAAAAAATCAACGTCATCCTTTGCACATAGTTAACTTGTGTGGACAAATCAAGCCAAAAATTTCCTTCCAACAATCAAATAAATTCACTAAGCATGACATCAATTTTCCTAGGTTGCAACCTCCTCAACCTCGGAATTGAAAACAAAGCTTGGAAATGTTGTCGTTATGTCCCTGCAATATAACATTATAAGTTTAATTTTCTCTGCAGCAGTGCAAATTACAACTTGAGATTAACAAAAAATAAAACAAAATTTACTACATACCTGAGATAAGGAAGGGTCATGATTTTCAGTAATGACGGATTCCGGGAAACAAAGTTCTGCCACTCACATCTATCTATCTTTCCATCCTGATTAACATCAGCATCCAAGAACGTCTGTTCAACAAAAAGGACACAATGAGAACTGGTAAAATACATAAGAATAAGCCAAAATGAAGACCTAACAGTAAATCAACAAATTACTGTTCACGCATGGACTACATGCCCCATTTCAACCTTAAAAAAAGCCCCAGCAACTTATGGTGGAAATGAACTCAATTATATATAAACAGACAATGGAAGGCAGTCGAAGATATATTGTCAATGAGTGTTACCTTGGAGAAGTCATCAAAAACCTTAAATTAGAGAAACCAACTCAACTCAATAGCTTTACTACATTTTAATGTCCAGATAGCCAGATAGGGATAGGGTCAAAAGTCTAAATATTTAGTGATTAATTGATTACTACCCTAGCATACCGAGAAGGCCACAAGGATTCAGTGACTGTGCTACAAGTAACTACATACCTTATCAAGTATTGCCTCGACGGTTTCATCAGCCAACTTCATCTCAGATTCACACAGCAGAGCAATTAACATCTGCTTTACCTGTCAAAAAACACACAAAATGAATTCCCGTCAGAATTTAATACAATATAGTTCAATCAAAATTAAAATATACATAGTAAGACGCAGTTTTCAACATCAATATATTCACACAAAAAAACTAGAAAGAATGGCAGGACACATGCCCTAAAATCGTTAAACAAAATGAAAATATGAAATTAATAATATATATAATATAGAACTGTTTATATTGTACATGCATGTATGTTCTTTGAACATGTGCTATGAGAAGATGAATCGTTATTCTCACAGTAGTACACCACAAACAAACTTTAAGACAACTCGCAAAGAGCTCGCATATGTTTCCTTGAATTCTAGTTCTTCACTGGAACAGCAAGAAAATTATAAATGCCAACATATGAGACAAGTGTAAACTCAACATCATAATCATGACACATTGTAGAGTATAGCAACATGGAATCGCCCAAGCATACCAGAAAGACATGGAGAGTAAACTAGCACTGGTACTGTCTCACATTTCGTATCTTCCCCACAGTTAATCTTTTTATTTATTAAATCACAGAAATTTTTTTAATGCAATAAATGGAGAATTCATGCAATAGATTTCTCATAGTTGCACATAAGGATTCATAATCTCAATAATTTCACATGAGGTTGGCAACCCTAAAATTGTTCAGAGTTAAGGCTTTGATGATGATGATTTCAAGTTTAATACTTTTAAGCATCAACAGTACATATAGTAGAGAGCCCACGAACATACCTCATGTCGTTCAATACATCCTGTCCTGTCCATATCATAGAGTTTAAATGTAACTGCAAAATAATGTCAAAAGGCTTAAATAAATCTTCATTAAATTGTAGAACGGTGTACAAAGTATGCAAAGCACACACTGGTTATTAATATGAGATTACAAGCACTCCAAAATTATTTTATTCTTGTCAAATTACAATCAAATCTTGTTTTTTTTGCAGAAGGATGCACGAAGTATGCAAAGCACAATCAATCTTACTACTCTCAACTTACAATCAATCTTGTCTTCTTGAGGGGCGTTAGGATGGAATACATTGAGTGATCGGACAAAGTCACCAAAATCAATTACTCCCTTTTGCTTAACATCAAAAAGATCAAATATCTGCATTACAAATTCCACACATTCCAAAGTTAAAAGGAAAAAGGAGCGTGGAACTAATAATGACCACTTGAAATACAACAGTTTCATTTTCTTCCTGTAGCCACAGCAAGAAAATCTACAGTCAGGTTGCTTATATGTTAACACACTACAGGTGTTGCTCACCTCAAAGTGTATCAAACAATAAGCCGAAATGGACTCCTGACAAAGTCAAGCATCTCAATAATAAAACAAGATCCTTCTAGAACAGTAAAACAATGCAACATAACAAAAAACATAAAATCAGACCTAGCATACATTCCAGATAGCATGCAAACTAACAATACAGCCTAACACAACACTAGCATGATTTCAAAAATTCATGGTTATGCAAACATATTTTGCACGAGTAACTATTATGGCCAAGGTAAGTAGTATGTTAAACTATGTCAAACAACCCATTGAGACGAGCTTAATAAATAATGTTCAAATCCGACTCAGAAACCCAAATGTTATATAATTTAAACAATGTCATGCACCACATACAACAGCTCCCTCAATCATCATTAAACAAACTTCATCTACCAGCAAATCAGTACAGGCAAACAGCAAGTAGCACAAATTACTGCACGTATAATAAAGCAACCAGCTACCTGTATTGATATGTATATCATAAAGTCAAAACTTAGTCCATATTTAACATTTGAGGTTTTTAATTTATATATAAAACTATAATTAGTTGTAACTTGTAAACAAACAACAAGAAGCTTTACCTGATTTGCAAAAAGATTCTCTTTCTTCCTGTTCTTAAACAGAGCTAACTGAAACTCTTCCTGCATAAAGAAATAACAAAAATCCAGCACCATGATGATAACCCAAAAATCGACAGAAAGGCATCAAACATTACCCTATGCACGCAAAATTGCACTCCAGCATAGAGATAGACATAAAATACAACACATGCATCACACAAACAAAGAAAAACAGAAATCGTTGTCTGATTGTCCCATATGGTAACTCAGGTAATAGATTTAAAATTCAAATAAGCTGAACTTTTAATCTACCCCCTCATTTCATGCAAAGCACTGCCAATAGATTCAATGCTTCAAAAATTCCAAATAACTTTTTTTTTTCATTTAATAGTAAGGCTGCAAGTGGATGAAAACTCCTCCTTAGGTATGCCCATTTGCCAAATTATAGCCAAGCTGTATTTATTTGTTAATGAGGCCAGTCAAATGAGGATTCATGAGCCTATGCCCCTTCCACTTTCAGTGTCACATTTTTGATTTTCAAAGAAAAAAAATGCTTTTGCCATGACCATCTCAAAATCAAGCCTAATAATATGATGCCAAAAAAAGAATATAACGCCAAGTGATCAATCATAAATTAGTTATTTTTATACTATATTTGGAAGCAAGCCACATATCTGCATAGCTTTTAGGATGCTTCCAAACCCTTTGTTATGTAAATACGAGTGGTATGTTCGTGTGTATTTTCCTTTATTTTTTCACTCACATTTGAATGTGTTGATAGGTTGGATCCAAAGAACCACGCAATAGAGAGTGATGTCAAAAAAGAGCAAACAGAATATCATGAAATGTCAAGGCAAGCAATTGTAAGATCACACAAATTAATAATAACAAAGATCAAAAGGAAAAGTGGAGAAATTTTTGTCAAAAAAAGTAAAGACGTGTGAAGCAAAAGAAGAGAACAATGTTAAAAAGGCAAAGATAGCTTTATTGTCATACAATCCATGTAAGTGATACCTTGTTGATCAGCCCATCATCAATCAAGGAACTGCTAATGCTCTTGAATAACTCGAACAAAGCTTCAACTTCACTGACTGTAACTGAGGTAACAAAAAAATACAAAGAACAATCAAAATTCATGTAAATGACAAGTAAAAAACATGTAACCTTGGCAAAATTCATAAATTAAGTGTAGTAACTCCAGGATACAAGTTACTTAGACAACTGCAAAAGAAAATAAACAGCGAGAACTTGTTGATTGTTAATATGCATGAATGAGCTTCAGAATGTCAATATAGCACATTTGATGCACAAGGAACAGAACAAACACTATAACAAAGAACAATCAAAATTCATGTAAATGACAAGTAAAAACATGTAACCTTGGCACAATTCATAAATTAAGTGTAGTAACTCCAGGATACAAGTTACTTAGACAACTGCAAAAGAAAATAAACAGGGAGAGCTTGTTGATTGTTAATATGCATGAATAAGCTTCAGAATGTCAATATAGCACATTTGATGCATAAGGAACAGAACAAATACTATAAGAATTTCTTTACCCTAACCCGTCCAATTTGCAAGCTATGAGGCTTACAACCACATATGAAGAATTTGCATCATGCTTTTCTGTCCTTCCCTCCAAGTGAAAGGGCAGTACCTTCCCCTTTGCTGAGTAGCAATACTAGTTTTCAAGGCAGGAGTTCGCATCCCCCCATCCCTATATAATAATCAACAAATAAATGGGATGTACAATATATTCCACCTCTGCCTCCTAACTGTCTTGTCCTCTTACTTTTACCTCCTCCAAATTATAGTCTTGACGTATACAAAAAACCTAAGCATCACTTGAATTCGACGCAGCATCTTCAAGACTATTATCTAGTCATCCTAGCAGATGATTAAAACATATTGGCTTATCAACTAAAATCTTAAAATATCTAAATTATGACATTATCACGGTTTGATTATTATAACGTCCTAAATTATGACATTATCACGGTTTGATTATTATCACGGTTTGATTACATAAATAAAGTCAAAATTCTTGCATTGTGGAAATGACACGAACGCACACGCGAGCGAGCGCGCACACATGCAAGGGCTCAGACCACTTGTCCATCTGAACCAATTATTTAACATCAGAGGACAAGATTGGTGCTATGTAAACCACTAAACCAGTGATGGTGGATCCCATTCATCGCATATGGCGCATGCTGACTTAGCTGATCTTGTTCACTAAAATTAAGTAAACAGTTAAGACCATAAATTCTACCCCACAAGTAAAAGGAGAATAGATAAACATTAATGAAAATATTTGCTCTCCCCTAAATAGCCAATCCATAACCTAGAAAGGATATCATAATCTACAATGTCCAAAGCATGAAAGTTTGTACCATATAGATTGAGGGGAACAAATAAAGACGAAGATAGAAGCCACATAAGAACTACTTACAAGCTGTTTGTGAAGCAAGAACTACAGGGTCTTCATGTCCAGGGAATTGCTTAGTCACTTTCGAGTGAAAGCAACCCATTTACTAGTAGCAGGAAACTCAAAAATGCCCGCTGCTAGACAAGCGTCTATGCTTTCGTACTGTTTATCATCAAAGCCATCTTAACCTTGCATGTTCAGAACCAATATCCACACCACAAGCTCAAATTAATCAGCACAACAATAGCATTAAACTCCAACAACCAAGACAGGGACAGATTTAAATGAGTCTACAGAACATATAAAATATAATATAACCTTATCTATCCAGAGAGGAGGAGTATGAGTATGTAATCCAGAAACAATAAACAACATAAGAGTGAAGGAGAAACCATATTCATATTCAATCATGAATATTAAAATTCATAAAAATAAAATTTTAAAATGCTTACAAGAATAAGTCAATTCCAGAAACTCAGCTTTCCATAATATTATAAACAAAGGGAAATAAAGATTGAAAAATAACACAAACTAGGAGCCATAACTCTGATTGATTTAGTTTCCTTTCTTTCGATTCTTTACCGATTAAATCTTGCATACAAGGAAAAGTAGATGCCATTGAAACTAAAAATAAAAAAAAAAACACTGAAATCACAATCAAACGATCACAAAAATTCAGGAACCGCACATTCCAATCCCTCAAACAGAAAGAAACACAGAAAAAAAGAAAAAGAAAGAGACGCTCAAAACTCAAAAGCAAACCAAACCAAATTAAATCACAAAAAAAGAAGGACGGCGAAGATACATACCGACCGGAAAACAGGCCGGGAAATGACACTACGGCTAGTAAATTAAGCCCCCCTTTTTCTCCGGTCACTTGTCCTGTCTTTTACTTTTTGGAGGAGAAGAGAGCGTAAAAGGAGGGGAAATATATATAACACTACGGAAGAGGAGGGGACAACGAGGTTTCTCTAGAGGGTTTGATGGGTACCCCCGATCGGACGGCTGAGAAGGACTGAATCAAATAGGAATATCTTGTGTCTAATTAGACTAATTAAACTAGGCAGGCAGGTGGAATACTTGTCGTATCTATTAAGGAAAAGGGCAAAAAGGAGAAGGGTTTTCTTCTTTTTTGGAAAAAGGGCTTAATTTGTGTTTCTGCTTCAAATAGGAATATCTTTAATTTTAAGTTTCCAAAAAATGTATATATTCCCTAGGTTAAACTTAAATCTTCTATAAATATTGCTTTAAGAAAATTGTGCAAAAAAAAAAAGAGACTAATTTGGTTTAGTTTTTCTATTAATTAATTTTAATTATTTTTCTTGTGTTGGGGGGAATTTGTTAATAAGCATTTCTTCAAACTAAAAAAATTTAATTTCAAACACCATTCTTTGTTTTAAAATAAAAAATTTGTCATATCATCTTGATTCTTAATGTTTGTGAATGAATATGGGTTTATGAAAATGGAATTTAAAATAAAATATTATCTAGTGAAATCCAAAAATTTACTCTGAATTAAGAGTTAATTGCAAAATCATTTCAAATATATTACAGATTATGGAGGGTATCCTAAAAATTGAATTATAGTCTTAGGTGATTTATATTGGAACTTTTAATCTCAACAATTGGATTCATGGTAGAGATTAAAAGTAACACATTACTATAATATCCTCATACTCTTTTTTTCTTCATACGCTTTTGCCCAACGGCCTCCTTCACCATGGAGCGTCTTCTCTTCGATTGTCCACTTATTTTGACGGATATGCTATACGACTTTTGTCTTTTATGTTCTTGGATGCTCCTCGAACCCAATATGTTTTTAGGCGGAATTTTATGCCAAATTAGATAATTGTTTCTCATCCCTTTGTGTTCTGATTCATGGAATTCTTTACTACGAGAACCTTTTCTTCACTGGATGCCTGATGGAGTTTTTTTCGTTTAGGTAACATCTTTTAAGTTCAGGTGGCCTTCTTATCATGTTGAGCGGTTTTTATTTTGGGGTTTCCTGCTTTGTTGTTCAGGTGGCTTACTTCTAGTAGAGCTGGATTCCTATTTGTATCCCTTTGTTGTTCTGATTCCACGCGGTGGCAACTATTCAGGGACGACGGGGATGGGGGAGATGTAGCTAGGTCGCCGTCTCTTGTGTGTGGGCATGATTCTAGGAAGCATGGACACTTCCCAAATGAAGCCGTCCCAGTGTAGGACACTTGTCGGACACACCATGTCATGCTTTTTTTGAGTTTTGTAATAAAAGGACACGGCTGGACACGTCGTGTCCTCTTTTTTTACTTTGTCCTGTACTTTCTTGAGTTTCTTCCGTCAGAGTTTAATAAAGCACTTGTGGACCCACACCTTTTCTTCTACCTTTTTTTTTACCTTGTCCTGCAATTTCTTGAGTTTCTTCCGTCAATGTTTAATAAAGCATTTGTGGGCCCACACATTTTCTTCTACCAAAGTTTAAAAAAACACTACTGGACCCATATTCTTTTGTTAGAGTTTAATAAAGTACCACTGACTCACTCCTTGTCAATACTATTTGAAAATAACACGACAAAAATAAGATAAGAAAGCACTACTGGGCCCACTCCTGAATTTTTTTATTTTTTATTTGTTTACCCTTAATAATTTGAAGAAACTAATAAAACTAAAAACTATATATAGTCAAATTGAATTCAAAAGTATATATATTAAAATCAAACATTATTCTATTCAAAAACAACTGTTTATGTTAATTATTTTATATATGATTTATATATTATATATATAATATATATTTTATGTATACGTGTCCTAGACGTGTCCGTGTCCTATAAAATTTGAAATTCCCGTGTCGGAGTGCCCTTGTAGTGTCGTGTCCCGTGTCCATGTCCTGCTTCCTAGTGAAGGAGCAATAGAATGTTGTTATTTGCTAATGAGAGGTGGGAATGAAATTAGAGTATGAGGGCATTTTAGTAATGTATTACTTTTAATCTCAACCATTGAATGATTCCAATGGTTGAGATTAAAAGTTCTCATACAAGATACATGAGGGAGTCCTCATGTGAAAACGAATATATATATATATATATATATATGCACATGCCCATGTTTTATGTGATGGTCATTTTGGAGATCTATCACATAAATGCAAATGATACAGCCTCAACTCTATTTATGCTATAGAGTACTAACGTGTGCAAAAAATTTTCAAAAGAATGTTTAGAAATTGTAATAGCAAAAACCAAATTATATATGTTGTTGGAATGTCTTTTTAAACCAAAATAGAAGAAAAACTTTGTTACATCATAAAGTTATAAAATTAGAAATGTTACAAAAAAAACCCAAAATAGTGATAAATTGATAGATAGACGGATATAAGAAAAAATGTATATTTGAGGAAAACATAGAGAGAAATAAAAAGATTTAAGTGATGCCAGAAAAAAAAAAAAAAGATTTAAGAGATTGAACTAAATATGGCCATAGATTATGAATAAATATAAAATAAGGCAATATTAATTTTGAATTATTTTGACCGGCCAATAATTAACTCTCATTATTTTATGTGTTATTGTAGATTACAAATTTGGATATGTCAACAAGATAGATTGAATTAATGCTATATATCAATAATTGAGTTAACTCTCATTTTATTTTATGTGTTATTATAGGTTATAGATTTGGATATGTCAACAAGATACATTGAGTAATATATTACATGAATTACTTAAAAGTATATTCAAAATAGTTTCAATTTTGACAACTATATGTTCATGAAGTTTTTTTTTTAAAAAAAAATATGTTGATGAAGTTGTGCGACTTTTGGGCATATATACCATCATCATCATCATTATATATAAGTGTTATCTTGTATGGACGCTCAGAATTTTAATAGGCCTCCATCTCAGCGCAGTTGGATCTGATCAACTGTTGAGAGGAAAGATGATAAAAAAATGATAATAAAAGGCCTTGTTTCCAGTGGACAGCGAAGTTACGCGAGAGATACGTCGATGCCAAGATTAGTGACCATTAAATGATTCCAATGGTTGAGATTAACGTTCTTATACAAGATACATGAGGTAATCCTCATGTGAAAACGAATATATATATATATATATATGCACATGCCCATGTTTCATGTGATGGCCATTTTGGAGATCTATCACATAAATGCAAATGATGCAGCCTCTACTCTATTTATGCTATATATTACTAACGTGTGCAAATTTTTTTCAAAAGAATGTTTAGAAATTGTAATAGCAAAAACCAAATTATATGTATTGTTTGAATGTCTTTTTAAACCAAAATAGAAAAAAAAAAAAAAAAAAAAAAAACTTTGTTACATCATAAAGTTATAAAATTAGAAATGTTACAAAAAAACCATAATGGTGATAAATTGATAGATAGACGAATATAAAGAAAAAATGAATATTTGAGGAAAACATAGAGACAAATAAAAGATTTAAGAAGGTAACAAGGTAGCTCATTGTGTGGCTAAGTTTGCCTTAAGTCGTTGTAGCGTAAGGAAGCTGTATTGGTAGATTTTATGCCGGTTGATACTTAATAAAATATAGTTTTTGGCCCTCAAAAAAAATAAAAAGATTTAAGAGACTGAACTAAATATGGCTATAGATTATGAATAGATATAAAAATAAGGTATTATTATTTTTGAATTATTTTGACCGGCGAATAATTAATGCTATATATCAACAATTGAGTTGACTTTCATTTTATTTTATGTGTTATTATAGATTTTAGATTTGGATATGTCAATAAGATAGGTTGAATTAATGCTATATATCAATAATTGAGTTGACTCTCATTTTATTTTATGTGTTATTATAGATTATAGATTTGGCTATGTCAACAAGATACGTTGAGTAATATATTCCATGACTTAGTTAAAATTATATTCATAATAGTTTCAATTTTGACAACTATATGTTGATGAAGTTGTGTGACTTTTGGGCATATATACCATCATCATCATCATTATTGTTATATGTAACTATATAAGCGTTATCTTGTACGGATGCTCGGAATTTTAATTAGCCTCCATCTTAGCGCTATTGGATCTGACCAACTGCTAAGATGAAAGGTGGTAAAAAAATTAAAAGGCCCTGACTCCATTGGACAACGAAGCTACGCAAGAGATACCTCGACTCCAAGATTAGTGGCAAACCAAGAATTCGAGCTCATTGGGGCATAACTAAGCAGTTGGTGTTTGGGGCAGCTGATGTAATAATTCTCGTAAATGTACAAGAGTATGAATAGTATAGTGTATGCAAGTACGAGGTCGATCCTACAGAGATGAGTTTAATCTAATTATGATACCTAGCTTAACGAATGATGTGGATGAGAAAAGAGAATGACAAAATATTTGATGAAACTAATTTAAACTAACAAAAATTAAAATTCAGATTTTGTAGTCAATAAGAGAAGAAGTCTAAGGTAATGATTTCACCTGGCAATCTTATCATAAATATTCAATTAATTAACACACAATTATGGTTCTAATTCAAGGGTTGATTCCTTCTTAAATATGCTGGTCCGCGATACTAACAAATATTATCAATAATATATTGATTATGTTCGATTCGTAGTCGTTAACGCAAGGCTAATAACTCAGTACGATCTAAAGAACTATAACAACTAATCAATCTCCTAAACCTTGTTCACGGCATTCGATAATTGATTTCCTTAATTTTGATTCTACTAAGATATGTGAATTTGGTTCATTTCTTAGTTTTAACTAGATGAGCCTAATTGCATACCCAATTGATTATCAAGTAATCAAATAAATAATAGACTATAAGCAAAAACGAAAAAGAAAAAAATTAGTGAGAACACGATTCTCAAACTCTCCAAAGCTACTGCCTGTGCACCTCTTATAGTGGCTCAAGGTTTCCCTCCATTAAAACCCTCCAAAAGACCTCCTTTTTCTTCACGTCTCTTTTCCTATTTCTTCAGCTGCAAGTCAAATTTCCTTTTGTGCTTGGCCTTCAATTCAGATTCACCTTTTTATTTCCTTTGAATACCAACCGAATCTCCCTTTTTCTTATAAGCTTTAAAAACTTTGACCAGCCGGGCCCACTTTCTTTAAGGCAATTGTCGAACTTGGGCTTTAATCATGGGCCAAGGAAGCTTTTTGCACCACTTTTGTACAAATGAGCCTGCAGAACTACCCACAATTACTTATGCAATATCTATCGTAATTTCAATGAATAAGAGCCAAAAATTAGTGTAAAGTGAGGTATAAAAATATGTAACACTCAGTTTGTATGGGCGGGGTCACAAGCCTCAATAGTGCTAGCTTGGTGGTACTGGGTGAGATATCGAGTGGTGAAGGGCTTAAATCTCTGTCCAACATCGCTTAGGGGAAGAAGTGAAGTACAATATATAGGCGAAATTTTCAAACTAGTAATAACCATTTTTCCTTAAAGGGGATGAACCATATCCCATATGAACTCCGCTGTTAAACGTGCTTCTGTGAGTCCCAATGTGGTTGGTCCAAAGCGGACAGAGTGTTACTAGTGTGGAGGTACAAACTATTACGGAAAACAGATAAAATAACCTATTTAGTCTGTGTCCAGTGATTCCCCCTAAGGGTATGAGTTCACTCAGCTTCACCTACTAAAAAGAAGAAAAGAGAGAAATGACTCTTTCAAGCAATAGCTAAGTAGATATATATCCTTTTTATAATCTAGTTACATTGCTCCAACACAGGTTCCCTAGCAGGGGTAAGTAAATTCTATCTGGGTGTTTATTACTACAAAGTCCAGCCCACCGCATAATATTGTAGGTCCTGGGTCATCACAACCTAGTAACCATTTTAAAGTGTATCATGCTAGTTGATGAAAGACTTGCCCATATAAAACACTTCATAAGCCGCCCCCAAGCGATGTGGGACGAAGGGTTTGTCACATGAATTCACATAAATTAGGGTGATAAGACACTGAATATCGGTATACTCTGGTCAGGTTGCTAGTCCTTCGAAGGTTCCCAACCCCTTTCTCAAAAATGCCATTTCCTTCAATGATATTATATGAGAAATTTTTGAGTAGTACCCGTTGAGTCATTCGTAGAAGCAGCTCTTTCAAAAGTACCAAAAATTGATGAAGGAACTGTGGAATCAGTGGTTTCTTTCATTTGCTGAAAAACAACGCACCGAAAGGGAAAAAAAAATGAAGATTCAGATGGATCATACATTGCACAGGCATCATCCTAAGAAGCCAAGCCTAGGGCTGCTCTTTCCCTCTCAATCTGAACTGGCGTTAGAGAGGGTATATTAAGCAATTTGTATAGGTTGTTACACTGTTTTGGAAAGAAGAAATTGGCAGCTTGTTCTTCAAATTTGTGTTCTTCTACATTGTTCTTCTGTTTTCCTGAAAGAGATAGAATCCATTCCACTGCCATTATCAATAGCCATCATCGAAACTACGTATCAGAGGCTGATGACTTGGATGCTGATTTGGATTACGCGGTTGATGTCAGTGGGGAGTTGGAGGCAGTGTGATAACATACATACATACATGTTGGCGAATTGAGGATGTGGACTCTTGTGTATTTGTTTTAAAACAAATATAATATATTGTATAAATGAGATGCAAAAGTCATCAATGGATCCGTGGCGCAATGGTAGCGCGTCTGACTCCAGATCAGAAGGTTGCGTGTTCGATTCACGTCGGGTTCAATTCCCCTGGTCCATTTCTTTTTTCTTTTGTTACTTACCTGTGAAATCCAAAATACGCCCCTAGTATATCATACTCTTCGCTTCTTCTTCCTTTTTGGCCTTTTCGGTATTTTCCACATCACGTCTAAGAGGGAGAGTCTGGTTCGAAAGTAGTTGCCGTCGTAGTTAAGGCGTTTCCGGTGGCGGAGTTGTTGGGAGTAATTCATTCGTGAGCACGTCATCCGACGCATCCTAGCTAGCAAGAAAGATGGGAATACTGGTTCTCATATGGATTATGGTGTTTTGAATGGCACCAGTTATTATACGAGATCAGATATTGCGAAGAAGAAGAGTAAAAGTGGGAGTTCAAGCCAGAGAGCAAGGGGTGCAGTCAGTGAGGTAGTTTCATCAATTAAGCAATTAGGACAAGGGTTTACTCGAGTCGCAGCAACAAGTTGTCAATGCATTTGCAGAAGCATTTGTGGAAAAGACAGAGAAGAAGAGAGTGTCAACTAAACTAATGGGGGATTTGTGATGGGTATGAACTCCAAAGTAGAGAGAATGTAGAACATGGTAGCAGGTTCACTTTTTTTATTCTTCAAAGGGTTTCATATTTTGATAGATTGTTGATTCAAAATCACTTGGGTCCAAGTCAGCTTGTTAGGGCAAATGCAATGGTTTGTTATTTGATGGGCAACAAAAATATTGGTCTGGTCCCACTTCTATTATATAAAAAGTCAAGTCAAACACGTATTCTAATACAGCCACATCAACAAAACACATCTTCCAATATAATCACATCAACAAAACACAAATTTCTATACAATTTCTCTTCCCACCCAACATGGAGGCCAACAACATTCCATTCCTCCATATTATCCACAACGCAACTACACCAAAAAATCAAATATCAATACATCCACATCAGCAAAACACTTATCCCAATATGACCACATAAGCAAAACACATTTTATAATACAGTCACATCAACAAAAGACAACATCTTTATTGGCCCAATAATACTTTACCATTGCATTTGCCCTTACTAAACCTAATACTAAATATAATTCAGAAAGCCAGGAAGATAGATCGAGTTTAGCCTCTTGATTTACTTCACAACTGAAAGAAGCCAGTAGCAAAGAAAGTGGCATTATATAAAACCTTTTTCACAACTAAATTTAGGAAGTTCAAATTTTGTAAAGATGAATAAACAAGACATTGAGAAAGGGCTTCACATCCCTTGCAGACCTGACTACTGAGGTTTGTAACTTGGTTGCGCTCCTCAGATTGACAAATTCTTGGAAAAAAAAAATAGTAGTTTTGAGGCAGAAGATAAGCAGTGATAGTTGCCCTATGAAGACCCACTTTTGCTACGGTTCTAGTGGGCTCTCTTAACCAAGTTACCATATATGATCGAGTTGTCGGTTCATCCTTCAATAGGTATGCGGTCAGAGAACCTGGCGCCTCCATCAATAAAACCAACATTTAATGTCATGTACCTAGTTTACTCATTTACCTGATTTTCACCTTATTTTTCACTTTTTTATCAAGGTAACGACATGGACACTATTAATAGTTTAGAGCACTCGGGGCAAATACAATGGTAAAGTGTTATTGGGCCAATAAAGATGTTGTCTTTTATTGATGTGGTTGTATTGTAAAATGTGTTTTGCTTATGTGGTTGTATTGGGATAAGTGTTTTGTTGATGTGGATGTATTGATATTTGATGTTTTGGTGTAGTTTTGTTGTGGATAATATGGAGGAATGGAATGTTGTTGGCCTCCATGTTGGGTGGGAAGAGAAATTGTCTAGAAATTTATGTTTTGTTGATGTGGTTGTATTGGAAGATGTGTTTTACTGATGTGACTGTATTAGAATACGTGTTTGACTTGACTTTTTGTATAATAGAGGTGGGACCGGGTCAACAAAAATGTTGGCCCAGCAAATAAGAAATCATTGCATTTGCCCTCACAATGATGTGTATTTGCTTGGGCATGGGAGCCAAAAAAGGTAACATTTTCTTGGCCTATCAAAAAATTTTGTGCTCCAATAATGCATATTTGTTGGCTTATATTTTCAATTGCACAAACATGAAGGCATGGAGCATGCAATGCCCACTTATTGGCCCAAAATAGGACCCACATCTCACACACACACTCACATTTTTGCCTTTAAATCAATATTGAGTCACACCTCTATTACACAAAAAGTAAAACCAATAAATTTACATCATTGTGGTTGACATACATCTATTCCCTTTTAAACCCCACAAATCACAATTTCTCAAAAAATTTGATGCCCAATAGAACATTCACCATTGTGGTTGCTCTTATTAGTTATCACTATTACATTTCTAGTGTCTTTAACATGGTGGTGACCACTAGGCACTAGTCCATCACAACTGGCGATTAATAAATTAAAGAAAACCAGCTTCAAGATCAAACGAAGGAAACTTTGAGAGGTGTTTTCCAATCCAAACAATCCAAATCTAAAATCTTAGCATGAGAGCCAAGTCATACAAAACTTGATACACATTTTAACACAACAAGCAAACCAAACCACAACCCATCACTACAAATACACATTCAAACACACCAATATCTCCACACCACAAAATTGATCAATACTTTCTGTAATCTTAAAGAAACAATGGCCTCTCCAAGCACCACCACCACCACTGTCCCGGCGCCGCCGTCATCGGACAACCAGACAACAGTCATAGTCATTGTCTTTGTCTCATTTGGTGGGATTTTGTTGCTGGCATTCCTTGCAGTTGGTCTATGCTGCTTAATCAAGAAGAAGAAAAAGAAGACAATTGAAGAAACAGAAGTTGTACATGTTGATGAGCATTTGAAGGTGAAGGAAGGTATTGTGGAAGGTCCACATGGTGGAAAAGCTGTGGTGCTCGAGATTAATGATGATGTTCATGTTGATGAAGTGATAAGGAAGAATGAAAAACTTGGTCATGCTAGGTCAGTAGAGGCCAACAACAACAGCAATAATAATAATAATAATAATAATAATAATAATAATAATCCAGTTGCCATTGAAGCAGCTGGAACATCTTCCTCTGGTTCTGACCTTCATCACCTTTAAAAACTCCTAAGATTGTGCTTAATTGCCAAAAAAATGTATGATTGCATGAAATTGATTTAAGATTAAATGAAATTATTGATATTTATTTATTTATTTACTTTGAGGTTGATGTTAATATCTTGGTGAATTAATAATAATGAAAAACTTGCATTTCTATGAATTATTATCAAACATTCTATACAACTAGGGAGAGTGGATTTGAACCCATGAGACCTTTAGGAGGAATGGGATTTACATTGGGAGGCTTGGCCACCATGAAAACACTTGCTTCCAATTTTTCCTTCACATTAATTACTTAACGTTAAAATTGATTCGAAAAATGACATGCAATTCACTAAATGAAGGATGTTTTATTTCTAATGGGTATAATTTTTCTTCATATATTACTTACGGTAACCGCTTCTTAGAATTTCGAATGGGTTGAAGGTTCGAATCAATTCATATAATAGTTAATAATAAAATGAATATATATTTCACAAAAAAGAATGAGATCGATTATTCAAGAACTTGAGAATAATTGTTGTTGTACTGCCTCTTCGTATGAATTTTTTTAATGTGTTTTTGTGGCATCATCGTTAATACGTCATTAATTTCAAGTGATTATAATTTGTGGTTGAAATAAGAAGACATATGACAATTATTACTTATCATATTTTATAAATTTTTTATTTTTAGTGTTATTTTTTATACTTTCGAACGCATAAGATCATTTGTCCAACCACTATGATCAGTGGTGGACCCAGAAATTTGAATCGGTGGGGGCACAAAAGTATTGTGGGGTCGTTGCCCCTTGAATTTTTTTTTATTTTATTTTTATAAAGACGGCTAGTGTTTTATTTTAATAGTGCCGTCATTTATTTTAATAATCCAATAGTTTATTTTAACAATCCAATCATTCACATTCAGTATCTTTTGGAGTTAGTTCGACATTTGTTCTTCGGATTTGTAATTCCTCAACTAAGATTTGTAAATTCCTAAGCTACTACTAATGTGACGCAAGAGATCATGTTTGATGTTATGAGATGTAGTATTAAGTTTAAACCCTTTTCAAGAAAAAAAAAATCTAATAGCCCATATAAAAGATGTTATTTTAAATTTAAATTTTATTGATTTTCAAAAACATGGATTGGTAAAAGGTTACTTAGACAAGAACATGGATTTAGAATAAATTGAATAATACAAAGTCATGAAGAATTAAGTACACCTACTCATACATTGTATAAACATATATATAAGTTGAGAATGGAAGGTAACCTGATTGGTCAGGTTGTCTGTCCAAAACCTTGAGGTAGGTTCAGGGTAGTTTTCATCCGTTGTTGTGACCTTCATGCCCCTGAAGTATAACTTAACGTGTATGTGGTTTATGGACCTTTCAAAACAAAATAAAAAAAAACATACACAATTCTGGCTTAAGTGTGTGGCATATGGACCCTTCCAAAAAAAGAAAAAAAAGAAAAACATATACACTTCTTAAAAAAAATCTATAGCTACCAGTTCAGACTCCAAACCACCACCTGCGTTGTTTGAAATATCCCAATTCAACAAAAGATTCACTCTTTTTCTAAGATCAATTCTAAACCCCAAGATTTCCTTAATTACATAAAACCAACCACCCCCTTGCCATTCATTAATTTTGAGACCAAATGAATATAAACCGTTCCGGGGCAGAAAGGTAATTTTCAGAACAGCAAAATACAAAATTTAGACCAAATCTCCCAAATAAAAGGCATACAATATGTACATGATTTGTTTAAACCATTCATTTATTCCCTGGCATGTCTATCATGGTTGTGCCAGTTTTGCCAGTAAAACCATGTCTAAAATCTTAACATCAAGAGTGTCATCTACTTTTACAATTCCATCAGTGCCATCTACACCAATCAATCTACCAGTGGCTCCACGTTGCCCACCACCCATGATCTTTATCTTATCTGATTTCCTTGGAGCCACAATCTCAATTTCACTGGGACTTACTGTCAGAGTTTCACCATTGCCATTCGAACCAAGGGCTACCCTACAAGTTCCATCCTGAAACACATATTACCAGCGTCAATCCATCGTTCCAAGAAACACAATTCAATATACTCAGCTTCATGAGAACAATAAGATTTTCAAAACCCTGAAGCCTTCACATGGACATAAATTTTATATAGAGCAGAGCAACCAACAAAACCAAAGAGAAGAAAAGTTGCAGCTTAAATTTGAAAAGAGAACAAATAAGCAAGAGAAATAGATAAATCAATATTTCTCTAGCTTGTACTTGTCTCAATTCTCACACAATCAAATCAGCAAGACATAAGTCAAGACATTACAATGTTAGAGCAATCCAACTCCATCAACTGGTAGAAGCAAATAACGAAACACGAGCCCATGGTTTTGAATTCAACCAGGTGACTAGTCATTTTCTAATTTCTCTAGTCATGGTTTAATATGGAAGGGTGACTGCACAAGTACATGCGTATGCAAAGCATGTTCTTGTTATGAGTAATTTTTCATCTTTTGATGTCTATAGAAAAGGAGAACTTGTGGTACAGAAAAAAAATAGTTGCTTCCCAGCAGCCTAGCTGCAGGTCAAAACCCTAGAAATAGCCTCACTGTAATACGGGGTAAGGCTGCAAACACCTCGCTCTTCTCCAACCAAGCCGCCACCACGGGAGACTAGTGCATGGCAGTTGTTTAACTTTGAACCTTTTTGATAGGGTTGGAAGCATGAGAATGGTAAGAAGCAACTAATCATAATCACATGACGCTACAAAAAATAAATCATAACCCCATGACATGTAGCCACACAAGAATGATAAAACTCTCCCTTTCGCAGTAGAACTAAAGATTTCTCTCTCGAGAATAAATAATATTCCTTACAAGTTACAAGCATCAGGGACACACTAAAGACCAGTTTGGAAATTCCAACGTTATAATGTCATATCAAAATTCCACAAATATCACTTCCCATTTGACCAGTATAAAAATAGGGGAAAAAAAATAGCATCTAGGACTTGTACGTAAAGGCAAGAGACTTTCAGGCACTAATGGAGGTGCCACATCAATAACATAGGGCTTGCAATATTTGGCGAAAAAAAATCATGGATACCATTTTGAAAAAAAATTCAGAAACCACGTCCTGATGCAACAATGACCAAATTTTTAGGTACATTGCGAGTAACTGAGCCACACAGTTCACAAAATTGCCCCACCCCCATGTGGAATAAAAAATGGAAGAACAACTCCTGCAAAGAAGGTCCTGTCCCTGCCTAGAACATGTTCCAGTATAGATTCCAATTCTATATCTTGTTGAGGTATGTTCGAATTACATCCATAGCCTACTCTTTCTGAATTCGTAGGCATTCGCGTTTCAAGTGTTCTGAGTACTAGTTAAATTTTTTCAAACCAAAACTAAGTCAAAAGAAAACTATTGGCATTGAAGCTATCCAGAATACATACCGGAAGCACCTCTCGGATGACACCAACAGAATCATCTCCCAACCTGCGTACATTAACCTGGATGTCTGGCATGAACCACGGTCCTTCATTCTCAGAACCTACATAATTCAAAAAGGCAACTGAGGACTTGACGAAAGAAAGCAACTTATTTATGAAAATAAAAACTACATATGAGGAAAATACAGCATGATACATAAGAAGGCTTGGACTACAACTATTTTGAAGTTCAATATAAATCAATCCATCCCATGGAAATCAATATGCAACTTTTATGGCACAAATTAGGATTTAGATGATACAATGAACAGATAATACAATACAAGAGAAGAACAACCAACTTTAGGATCTCAAAAAACTGTAGATATTCCTCAATATGACATGAGTACATCCAATTTAGTTATAATTTGCTTCTATACGCAAATAGACAAGATGGCCTAATTGAATACTTTGGTACTCCAGAAAAAAAAGAAAGCAAATGAAAGAGGCTTTCAGTAGATGACAAAGCCATCTCAAAATGGAATAGGGATATAGTGACTTCAAAAATCTAGAACTAGCAATATAACAACAGCCGGATGCAATCTCAGTGAAAACACTTGAAGGTGTGGAAAATAAATGTTATATAACTGCAGTAAAATTTACAGAGCCATCACATAATATAAGGTAGGAAAGATTTGAGACTGAAACTCGGACCTATAACAGGCGACATAACATCGAGGCCTCCCGTTCCAGGTGTCATTGGCTGTCCTCCAGGTGTGCCAGGAAGATAGGGTGCTGAGCTCGGCGTCATTGGCTGCCCACCAGGAGTTGATGGCAGATATGGGCTTGGAGCATTTGCTATATAACATGCATAAAATTCATTAGAAGGAGGGGAAAAAGAAGAAAATACTTGGAAACAGACACATATACAACTACAGACACAGTCATTGTTGTCTGTACCATAAGAAGAACTGCTGTCTCTTGGTGTTCCAGCTTCACGATAATTGCCACCAGGGGTGTTTGCCCAGCCTGAACCAGGAGTTGGTGCTTCATATGCCCGCGAAGGACTTCCTGGCTGAAAAAAAAAGGAAAAAAAGGAATAGAAACAGAATGAGAGATATTTTCTTCACTTTCAAAGTGTGTGAGTCTGTACATGTGCATGTGTCCAAATAGAGGTGCAAATTAAGAGAGCCTTCACTGCGATGTATTCCGGCCATATATACATATTAAAATTTGCAACAATACCTGATACTGTGGACTTGTTCCCCAAGAGCCGGGATTCCCATCTTCCCAATTATCCCTATTTTGTTGTCAGCAGAATTGCAACATAATAAATCAGAAGAAAATATCGTTAACAGTAAAACTGGGCCAAAATTAATAAAGCATCTCATAGTGAATTTCTAGAATACATTCGATTATCCTATCCAATCAATTTTGAAGCAATAATCACAAGAATTATACGCAAGTATCACGAACAAACCTTGGTGGACTCATGGGCGTATAAGGATTCCATGCTCGGTCACGCATAGGTGTCCTCATGCCATCATGAATAGGTGTTGCTGCAAAATTACATAGAAAAAGAACAGAACATACTAAAATTTTTAACATTAACTATCAAACTTCTTTTTTTCATTGGCCTGTAAATCAATAGACAGCGTGTAAAGCTTTCATATAAACGACACCACCAACAACAAGAGTACAAACCTCCAGAATCTCTCATAGGAGTCATATATGGATGCAACGGAGTCCGCGAAGGATGCATGGGAGTCTCACTTCCCATCCCATACCGATGAGGTGTATCACTGGAAGAGAGTACATATACAATCAGAAAATTATCAATGATTAAAATACAAACATGTAAATAGGAAACACAGATTTACCGGAATGGGGTTGAAACGGCAACACCATCAGCAATAGACTTGCGATCAACTGCAAATAAGACAATTGTTATAATTTTATAGGAAATAGACATCCAAGTATACACAAGTATTTCCCAGAGCCAGCAGACTTGCCTGTGACAACCTTCATTTGGGACTCCAATTCTACTCTAACTGACTGGTCTTTAACATCTACAACTCGACCTCGGTAACCCTTAAAGGGACCCTGACGTATTTTTACTGTTGTACCAACCAAAGCATCATGTCCACCTCTTCCACCTCTATTCTGTCCTCGAGCTTTTATCATTAAAAGAGAAGATATACAAGAGAACTCAGTCTTTTATTAAATGAAATTACACATGTTAAGACGGAGCAAGTGTCACCCTACAAAATTACCAAGAACCTGAATGATGGAACATAAATACTTTAACTCACTAACAACTTACAATTAATTGGAGGGCCTCCTCTATGAAAATTCCTTGGGGAAGGAGGTATACGTGACGGAGTTTTGAAGCTGCTAAGCCGGGAGTAAGCATCACCCTAGCAAAATGGTTTACAATTGAGTGTAAAGAAGCCTGGATCATAAAGTACTAAACAACCAAATCGCATCATCAATTGAGAACAAATTTTATGAATGGTGATTGAGCACAAAAGCATTTACATTTCTACCACCATTGGCACGAGATCCACCCACAACAATACAAGAATCGGATTTAGCACAAATAAACCCAGCATGCTCGAGGTGATGGCGATCATAGATGAACAAGACTCCTCTATATATGTGCTCTACAGGTCCTTGTTTCCCCTGACAAAACAAAAAAGATACCGCCAGTGAACTATGGAGTTACGTGATGTGTTAAAAACTAAACAAGATATAAGAATCATACTTTGCAAGGACCCTCCAGGATCCTAACAATGTCTTTAACTGATACAGTATTCTTGTATCGATCCTGCCCATCGAACTTCTTCTCTAACTTGCATTTGATCTCTCGTAATTTAATAAGACTGACCTCAGGTCTTTCTGGAACTCCCTTAAGAACCTATAGTGTGTAATAGGCTTAGTTCATGAAGATGGGGACTAACGTACGTCAGACATGCAAGTAAATTAACAAACCTGAAATGCTTCACTTTCCACACGTATAATAATGCCGAAGCTCCTATTACTGCCCAAAGTAAAATGCATGATAATAATGCAAGCGGTATAAATACACTTTTAATTCTTTGGCAAACGATATCTTACTCTAGTAATACGAGATCATGGAGCTCATACTCCCCAATTTTAGTAACACCAGTAGTCACCTCAGAGCTCTCTACAACATCATCAGCAAAGACACGGATCTGAAGATACAAATAACAAATCTATTCAATCAAAAAGCAACCCGTAGACTCCAAAACATATTGTTCCTACGGTTCTGGAAGAATTATGCCACTCACGTGTTCCTTCGTTGTATCAGAGAGAATGATCAGAACATGCTGCTCCACCTTAACAACCATACCAGTTGCTCCTTCTTGTGTTCCAGAGACAATCTTGACATGATTCCCAGGTTCAAAATATTTGCAAAGCTCTTTTTGATTGACAGCAAGAGTTTTCTGCATAATATCATCCAAACAAAGGTCATGACTTGAGTCCTATTATCAGTATATCAGTAGCTTGTCATACTAAAGATATTAAGTATGAGAATAAGCTCAAAAGTATAAAATATTTCCTTTTTCCATACAAAAAGAAAAAGAAAAAGAAAAAGAAAAAAAGTATAAAACATTTCAGATAAATTCTTACCGGAAGACCCTTCATTTCGGGTCTAATATGGACATTCTCTTCCTCCACTTTCTCAACCCATCCTTTTAAGTTTTTCAGATCTCCTTTCACAACAATAACAGCATCACCCTTCATAAAATGACCTTTCTTCCTATTTACAAACAACGTTGACAAATTCGCCATATCTCCATCTCCATGCTCTCCAGGCTTTCGAAACTTTTCAAGTTCATCAAAAGTGGGTTTTATATTTTGAGAGCTAATTGATTTCATCGACATAGTTTTATATAAGAAACCATCTTTAAATAGCATCCCACCAATGTTCTCAAAGTAATCACCAGTCATTGGATCCCGTCGACGCTCTACTCGTATATGCAGTTCCCTAAACATATGAAGAAAATCAAGAAGCTGAAAATATTTCAGAATAATTACATACACAAAGAAAAGAAAATCACAATTACCTAGCTTCATCGACATTCATAAAACGTGGAGGAGGAACAAATGCCTTCTTCTTCGGAACCTCTCTACCTTCCTATAGAAAAATGAACAATAAATAAATAAATACAGACTAAAAAAATGTTCTTGCAATCACAAGGTAAACAAGCATACAAATGAAGCTAAAATTTATTGACAACAACTTAATGTGTAGAAATTCAATTGTAGAACCCATGTTAAAAGCCAGTTCACTGATTCAACTCACACGGCTAATTGTGTGTAGAAAGTTGCTAAAAATTTTAGAAGATAAAAAAAAAATGATTAGTAGAGAACCAATAATATCTATACAGGTCTACGTCAGTTTCCTTTTCAGTGATGATTCTTTCGTTTCTTACCAACAAAACTAGCTAACATGTGATCATAGGTAAGCTCTGTTAGGACATCCCTTTTTCCTTTGTATCTATGATAGAGTCCCACATCGGTTAGGAGAGGGGAGGAAGTGCTGTATATAGGTGAGAGGTATTCCCTCTCCTTAGTAACCAAGCTTTTCCCATAGAAGGGCTTGGCCACAACCCCCTTGGGCCTTGGACTGCATGGTATGGGCCAGGCCCAATGGCCTGTGGATGGGTTGGGGCTTGGTTATTGAGTGATGGTCATCTTACTCTATCATTGGTATCAGAGCCCTCGTTCTTGCCCTGTGGGGAGCTCTGGTATCCATGGGCCTTGTGCCCCTGGCCCTTGGGGCCGCGTCTGTGGAGTGGCCGGCCTTGGTGTTCTGTTATATGGGGCCGAAAGGATAGGGATAGGGAAGGATCCCGAGTCCTGAGTCTGAGTACCCTGCCATGGCAAGCCAAGGTGCTCGATCAACGTGGACGTTGGTCTTGAAGGGGTGGGTATTGATAGAGTCCCACATCGGTTAGGAGAGGGGAGGAACTTGGTGTTCTGTTATATGGGGCCGAAAGGATAGGGATAGGGAAGGATCCCGAGTCCTGAGTCTGAGTACCCTGCCATGGCAGGCCAAGGTGCTCGACCAACGTGGACGTTGGTCTTGAAGGGGTGGGTATTGATAGAGTCCCACATCGGTTAGGAGAGGGGAGGAAGTGTTGTATATAGGTGAGAGGTCTGGTATCCATGGGCCTTGTGCCCCTGGCCCTTGGGGCCGCGTCTGCGGAGTGGCTGGCCTTGGTGTTCTGTTATATGGAGCCGAAAGGATAGGGATAGGGAAGGATCCCGAGTCCTGAGTCTGAGTACCCTGCCATGGCAGGCCAAGGTGCTCGACCAACGTGGACGTTGGTCTTGAAGGGGTGGGTATTGATAGAGTCCCACATCGGTTAGGAGAGGGGAGGAAGTGCTGTATATAGGTAAGAGGTATTCCCTCTCCTTAGTAACCAAGCTTTTCCCATAGAAGGGCTTGGCCACAACCCCCTTGGGCCTTGGACTGCATGGTATGGGCCAGGCCCAATGGCCTGTGGATGGGTTGGGGCTTGGTTATTGAGTGATGGTCCTCTTACTCTATCAGTCTACAATTAAAACGGCTCGAGATTGAGATAAATTCTGAAGCTAAATCATCGCTGACAATTGCTAAAAGTACCAAGATAACACGACAACAAATATTAAGCTTGTTCATTTACACAAACAAAATTAAGACAAGTGTCCATGCACGGCAAGGCTGGTATAAATAAAAACAAGTGTCGAACACCTGAAAATGTGTTTATACAATTATACTCACCAACTTATTCGCAAGTGCTTGTAAGTCAATCCTTGGAATTAGTTTAACTGTAACTCTCTGCCTAACATTATCCACATCAACAACCTTTGGAGAAGACAAAAAGTTTGGGATCAGATAATATAACAAGATCAGCAAATATAAGATAAAAGATATAGACCATGCCTGTGCAAGGTCGCCTTTGTAAGTTCCGATTTTCATTCTGACCCAGGTGTCCCTAGAAAGATCAATGCTCTTGCTTTCAACAGAAAGAACATCAGTCATTTCACGGATTGGGACAAGCATTATTTTCTGGGCGTATATATTGCGTAGGCCTTTACATGCCTGCCAAAGAAAAACAACCAAGGGAAAAAAAATGAGAAATTGCAAACGGCGCAGGAATATGGCAAGATCATCATTCGATAATACTAGCATGTGACACCAAATTAATGAACTTACTTATAAAATAAACAAGGATTACCTCCCTCACGTGGGCTTCTTTGTCTGCTTCTATATATATATAGTTCTTCAGATGATCAAGGGCAACTGCAGACCTGATTTGTAATTCAGATCCTTTGTCGATATACTTTTGCATTAGGCAAACAGCCGTCTCTCGCTCACGACCAATCTGATTGTCAAAAATGCAAAGTTCAAATGTCCCATATCCTCGAGCCACAAAAGTACGACCTTATAAACTGTAAACAAAGAAATAAAGATCAAACAGAAATGATAATCATACCGCACATTTGACCATCCACAACTTTGGATCCCGAACAGATGGTAGAAGTGCTTGTTGGTCAACATCTGTAGTCTCCTCATCATATTCTGCTGCATGACTTGACCTTGCGTATCTTGCCTGAATGCTTCTCTCCAGAGCTTCAACATCTTCTTGTTCGTCCTCACGAGGAAGCAATGGCCGTCGATGGATCCTTCTATCATCTTCATCACCTAGCTCAGCTCCAGTTCTATCTATGAAGTCTGCATGCATCATTATATGTATGTATCAGTAACACTGCAGCCATAATACAAACCAGCAAGTAGAATAAAATAAATCAAAAAATACATTAAAATGCAAAGAAAAGTAGCATCACTCTAAAAATGTATGAGCTCAATTATCTCAGCCACATTGATAAGTGAATACATAGATTAAACGAATAGACATATTCACGGGATCTTTAAAAAGATGAAACTTTATATGGGGTATGTTAAAAATTGTCAGTCGGACAATTGGTAACTGGAAATTAGTGAATGGCCCAAGTTGACTAATGGATTTTCAGGCCATGGTCGCTCATCAACCATAAGCAAAACCTCACAAAAGGGAAAGTTAAGATTGTTTTCTCTTTTTTGCGGAGCTGAGGGAAATTTAAAATTCAGGTTACCCTTTTAACTAATTTCCTCATAAAATCCATCAATTATCTCAGCCACATTGGCATTTTTGGTTTTGGTTTTCATAGTTTAGTCCTGGGTTCATGGCTATACCTGGAAGGTCCTGGCAACATTTTTCACAAGAATATCCAGAATCTAATTGGCGTGATAAAAGCTTTTTTTTTTTTTAAAAAAAAAAGGTAACTATCAGAAACTTGAACATCCACTAGCCAATTTGAAGGAGTAAACTGATAATCCAACACTTTAAAATCTATTCTATAAAGTGAGCCCAATTTATCTGATAAGGCAGGCCTCTTCAAGGCATCCAAGCACTCCACGGGCAAACAAAAAATAGAACTTCACAAAAATACGTAACTAAAGATTTATTCGCAGTCTTTTTGTACTGTAAAAAATTTCAACCCAGCTCAATATTAGTATATTGCCACTTTAATTACGATGGAAGAGCCTCTACACATAATATGTGGGGTAAGGGGTAAGGCATGCTGCCGGTCCTCGACCCCCGCACACTGCGGGAGCTAGGAGAGTTGTTTACCAATTACGCTAGAGAGAAGATGCAACTTTTAATAAATCTCCTGAGGCAAAGATGAAACAGAGATATTCAACAAGGATTATAATTTATAAGTAGTCCTCATCGATTTGATAAAGAAATGGCCTCGACGGAGACAAAAGAGTTATATAAGCTTAATTATAGCATTTTAAGCTTAGCCACTTCGTATGTTATTTTGCACCTGGTTGATGCTCTAGTATATATTTTTTCCCATTTAAAACAAAATAGAAAAATTAACAATTGTATGGAAACCCCTCAATTAAACCCTAATTCGAACATTACTTGTCAAACAAATTAAGATTTGTATCAAATTCACCAAGGAAATCAAGATGAGAACATTTGAATATAACTTCATACCGTCCTCCCCGTCCTCCTCTTCTTCCTCCTCATCGGTATCAACTTGCGCCTCTATATCCAAAAAGTCCGACGCGGTCCGCCTCTTAGGTTTTCGCCTCCTAGCACCACCACCGCCGCCGCCGTAATCATCGTCGTCGTCTTCCTCCTCCTCCTCATACTCGTCCTCGTCCTCCTCAGCCAAATCATCAATGAAATCTGATCTCCTGCGCTTCCTATTCGAAGCCCCTCTTTCCTCTTCTAAATCTTCCTCGTCGAACGCGTAATCCTCCTCTTCGGGGTCCAGCTCTTCGTCGTCTTCGAATTCTCGGTGACGGGCCATAGCTGGCTATGCCTCAAGCTCTTCGCGAACTGCTATGAGCCCCAAGTAGAATTAATGCCACCTATTAACCCAGAAAACGTAAAATTTATAGCCCCGAGTAGACTTTTCGCAGAATACGATCCTGAGAGATAAAATCATGGTCTGTTACTTCAAAAGCCAAAATAACTTTGATAGGGTTTAATTAACCGGGAAAAAACCACAAAGAACCAGATCCAGTTCGTCTTTGATCCAATACTATCGTCAACTGACAAAAACATAATTGTAAAATCGATTATACCTGAACTGGATCGCTATAGATTATATCCCACAAGCTTCAACGGCACATCTGCTTCCCATCAAACAAGGGCTTTGAGAGGAGCCAGAGCGAGAGGGGAAGAGAGAGAGATGAGGAGGAGGAGATTAGGTCGTCGTGTCGTGCCCTTGGGCTGTGAACCTGGATCGTCCAGTAACAAAATCAAGCCCAACTGAAGAAAAGCCCAATCCACTACTTTCATCAAATGATCAAATCCGTTAATGACTGGGCCGCTACGATTATCAAATTAAAAATGGGCCTGAAGTGGGCTTTCTGTGAATTTATCGGAGAAATAATCAGAACTCCTTGAAGCTATAGCCCGTATAATACTTCCAAATTTGGAAGTCGGAACCAAGCAGCCTTTCTAACTACACTCCTGCCTTTGTGCAAATTTTATTTGATTAGAGTGATAGTGAACATGAGAACCACCTTATCCATCAGCTGTGGCTCTTGCTGTACAAATTACCAGAAATTGGTGGTTCCTGTTCATAGTTTGCTTGGAATTTCAAGAGCCAAAGCGATTGCAGATTCGAAAGGAAGTGATTCTGTTAATGGAGAAGATGAAGGCTCATCTCGGTTTTTGAAAAGAAGAGCAGTTTTGGTTTCTGGGGTTTCTTTTGTTTCATCTGCAGTTTTGGGATTTCCAGTAGAAGCTGTTGTGAAGCAAGGCCTTCTAGCTGGGAGGATACCCGGGTTATCTGAACCAGACGAACAAGGTTAGTTTTCATATGGTTCTATGTTTGTCTATTCATCGTGTAACAGTGGGTACTAGGAAGTAGGTTTTACAATATGGGTTCTAATTAGTTAATAATGAATGTGAGATATGATGTTTATTTTGAGTTATGTACTTGAAATGCTGAATCTTTTATCTTAGAGCCACTTTTTAGAGTTTATGGTTATGTTTCCTCTGTTATTTGTTCACTTGTTCAGATAGTACTTTTGGCAAGTTGTCCAATTATTGAATAGACAGTGTTTTGCTCAAATTCCCGTGCTGAAGTTGGGGATTTTGTGTCTACCTGCTTGGTTAGCTTCTGGGTTGAGTTTTGTGCTTAAGGTTGTTGCTGCTTAGTTTTTGGATTTGTTTTATATCTTCAATGAATGGTAACTTGGTAAGTGTTGGAGTAAAATGACTACTGTCTTGAAAAATCTGTATGGGTTTTTTGTCGTTATTGGAATATTAAAATTGTACTTATGAATATAGTTTTTTCTTTTTTCTTTTTAGCAAGTTTCGGTAAGTTTCTTGAATATAGGACAGAATTTATGGACCTGTACTCAGAGGGCTTTAGAATCTTAAGGTATGTGTTGCGGATATGATATAGTTCGTAGATATGTGAGGGATGTTCTATCTTGTTGGATAGTGTTTTTTTTTTTTTAATTTACTTTCTTATTTGTTTTGCATCTGGTTTAACTAATGCAGTCTTCATTTGCTTATGAAGCTCAAGATGTAGTTGCTTGCTTGTATAGTGATGATCCATATAGCTTTAGATTGTCATATATAAAAAAAAAATAGACAAAAACTTTAGATTGTCTGATTTTTAGCTATATAATTTCTTGGATTTTGAGGTCAGAAATTCTGTTCTTTTTACCGGTTCGTTTCATAAATGACTGAGATGGAGATGAGTTCTTTATGGGTTTTAAACATTTTAATTGAGCTCTATTTGTTTTCTGTACTAAGAGAGCCCAAGCAAGGTCCTTGATCTTGACACATATTCATGAAGCACCATATTTATATAGACCCTCATGTTCATGTGAGGTATATTTCAATATTATTGCTCTGGATAAGCAAACAAATAGCTCCGAATTGGGAACTGATCCTTGAGTTAAAACTGTACAAAACACTGTGTAATCCAGTGGAAATTATCATCATCAAAAGGCTTAAAAAAGATAAACCACTCTTGTACCCAAGGCTCCCATAGTGGGTGGGGTGGGGGAAGGCAAGATGTATGCAGAGAACTTACCCCTTCATCAAAAGGCGTGAATAGAATAAAATGCATATCCTGATAAAATAAAGTAGTAGTTTTCCTTTGACCTTCATTTTTGTTTCCCTTCCCTTTATCATTTTCTTTTTAATAATTGGTAATTGATTTTTGATTGGACAAATATGCTCAGACAGGTTGGAGGACATACCGCCGACCAGATGAGAAGTCTGGAGGGCATGGTGTTGGGTGGAGCCCAATCATTCCTTATTCATTCTCAGTGCCTCAAGATTGGGAAGAGGTCAATAATTTCTCAACTGAACCAAAGTAGCCATATTTATGTTCACATATCGTTCTATATCCATTGTCATATAAAATTTGAATATCTTTTTGATTTCAATAATTCGATCTCTTGTCTTGGGTTAATATTTTTGTGCTAGGCTTTGACCATTTTCCTTAATTGGTCTGTCCAACTCTGCAACAGGTTCCAGTATCAATTGCAGATCTAGGTGGGACAGAGATTGACTTAAGATTTGGCAGCTCAAAGGAGGGACGTCTATTTGTCATAGTTGCACCTGTTCTTAGATTTGCAGATAGTATGTTTCCTTCATTTCATCCTTCAAATAATTGCTGAGACAGGTTTAATGTGTGGTTTTATAGTCCAACAATTTAACTCGAACTATTCCAGAGGGACTAAGTTCCTTGGAAACAGTGGATCATTCCCATGTTCACTCTCACCCTCACACTTGCGTACAACTTAACCTAGTAAGGTTGCACTGTTTCATTTTATCGTCTTATGATGTACAGATCTTGGTGAAAACGCTACAATTGAACGAATTGGAACACCAGAGAAAGTGATCAATGCATTTGGGCCAGAAGTAATCGGAGATAATGTAGAAGGGAAGGTTAAAAACATGGACGTTGCAGAACACTCTGGAAGAACATATTACCAATTTGAGTTAGAACCACCTCATGTGTTGATCACCGCTACTGCAGCTGGGAATCGCCTCTATTTATTCAATGTCACTGCAAATGGTGTGGCTTCTATCCTAAATTTTACATAATTTCATGTTATTAACCAGGAAATTGGATCTTTAACATTACTTGTTTGATGATTGTTGCAGGTCTTCAATGGAAGAAGCACTACACCAATTTGAAGAGGATAGCCGACTCTTTCCGTGTTGTTTAGTTGGGATATTTTATCAAATGAGATAGACAAATATGGTGTGCCATTCTCCCCATTTGTCTGTATGTATTCACAACGACGCTACCACAACTAGAGATAAGAGAGTATATATATTTTCATGCCTTTTTCTTTCCTCCTGTTGAAAAAGTCACTTTTTTAGTTACATCTCATATGATTTCAGGAAAACCTCTCTGATCACTCCTGAGTTTAAATTGCAATGTTTCATAGATAATGAAGCTGTCTTTTACATTTTACCCTATCGTGAAAATGAATCTGTAACTCGTGAAGTGGCCTTTCTATTGCCAAAGAAAGTCTGCATGGTATATACTGGGTTTAGACAAAGTCTCCAGATTAGGTTCAACTAGTCGGGATCCCGCGCATCGCGCGGGTATGATATATATATATATATATATATATATATATATATATATATATATATTTAAAGTTTTGTTTCTTAGTTTTTAAGATGTTTTTTATTTTATATTGAAAATTTTTAATTGGGATCAACAATTAGTCTGACAACCATATGTTTCTACATTGAAGCTTGGTTTTTTCCCTTTTTGTTAAACGTTATTGCACGTTAGAAAAGTTCAAGTTGGCTATTATTTAGAAGGTTTTGCCAAATAATATTGGATGGAAACATGACAAATTTGAAGTCTCTCAACGTAGAAATCTATATAAAATGCTCAGATGAGAACAATGATGAAAGTGAGGTGAAAATCTTGTTGATGAATCATAATACCTAATGCAATGTAAGAACAAAGATGAAAGTGAGGTGAAAATCAATATGGACAATGGATTTTCTGTACCTATTTAAAACAAGAAAATTACTCTAATCTTAATTAAACATAAGGAACGAACTGAAATAACCTCTTAGATTCTACAAAACAAATACCAACATGCATTACTCTTGATCAATTTCCTTGTTCTTTTTTGACGCAATTCCCTTCAAGTAGAACACATAAGCATTGCCCTGACTGAGACATCAAAATTTAAACATTTTCTAAACAGCGTATATACTATACATAATTCAATTTTTAATAAACTATTATTAACAATGGCTGTCTGAAGTTGCTTTGGTCTGTTATGATTTGTTCAACTGATCTGGTATTCTTTCTCAGGTTAGTTTTCATGGCTTGGGTGCTTGCAATGATTAGCAGGGGACTACATGATGCTGCTTATGATGTAGGTTAGTTAATTTTTATTTTGATATTTAATTTCTTTCTAATTTGGTGAAACCTACTAAGGTACATGTAGGTTAGTTATGTAGGTTAGTTATGAACTTTAAGTTTTATAAAATTTAAGTTATGTTTCTGATTAGGTGGTTTCTATGGGTGAAAACTTCGTTGCTTCTGTCGTTATTTTGCATCTTTTCGGTAAGTTATTTTGGGGTGTTTCACATCTTCTAAGTTCTAAATAAGTTTTGTTTCGTCTATTTTGTTATAGCAGTTTATGCCACTTTACATTTGTTCTCTTATGCCTCCTTACAGCTTTCAAGTGATTTCTTTTTGCTTTGTTCATCACTTCTTTCCACTCTTTTCTCTTTACGTTGATTATTGAAAGATCATTAGGAAGATGAAGGCCCATGATACCATACTTTGCTTAATTGGAAAAGAAAAATAGGGTAACAAATTTAACAGATGTTATCAAAACTTCACTCTATGGCATGAACTCATTTTTCACTCTGTATAAAGATCCAATCTTGATCCACTTGCTCTTCATACTTTCTCAGGAACCAAACAGGAAGTGAAATTTTTTTAGATGGTTTTGGATTTCACGACATGGTGATTGATGTTCTGGTGCATTCGGTACAACTATGCGATCTGGACCCAAGAGTGATATGATTTAAATGACTTCAGTTTCTACTACATATTCGAGGTAGGTCAATGATTGGTATATGAGTTCCAATAGACACCTATTTAAATGCCATTGAATAACAACACTTTTAGTAGAGTCATTCATGTAATAATAACAAAAATCATAATTCAACAAAACCCAATTCAAAAGCATTTTTAATTTTTATTTTCCTTTAAAATTTCATTGATAGAATATTTTAAAGGAATGTTTAATGGATTCTGCATAGGAACCTATTGGAACCATCACATGTATGCAACTTTTGTAATATATTTTGTATACAATGCATTTGAGCAGTAATTACTTCGAACATTAGCAAAACAGTCCTCACAAAGCAAGTCAAGACACTGCTCTTTTACTTAATTGAAATCATTGTGAGGTCCTTTTTGCATAATCACATATATTGATACCACTACCCTTCATTGTAAGCTATAAAAAATGTCACTATAGGTGTTTTATGTGGGAAAAATGACCAAAAACCACTCCATATTCTATGATTCAAAGAAGTACTAAGGAATGTCAATTGCTCAATATAGTTGGTTGGAGAGAGATAAAACGGAATATAAAACGGCTTTACCTTGTTGTTGAGCAAAAAAGTTCAATTAGAAACATCTTTAGCAGCACCAATGTCTGGTTTTCCTAGGTCGGGTTCAGATTCCAAGAAGCAGCTCAGATGTTTATCATCTAAATGAATTAAAACAATGAATTCTAGACTGTGCTTAAAAAACAATAAAATCTATATCAAAACAATAAATTTTAGACAATAAATTTTGGGATAAACGAGTAAAAATAAAACTATTCCATTAATTAAATCAATGAAATAAATTTGTTAGGCTACCAAATTGATGGGATACATGTCATTTTCGATCTAGAAAATAGTTTGAGGGGAGGCTTGGTCAGTGATGGAGCCAGTAATTTATAAGTGGGGGCCAATGATTGACGGGAGTTCGAGGAATGAAGTAGTCAAAAGAAATCTATGTCTTACAATTTAATTTCCAACTCTAAAGTCTCTAAGACTTCAATTATACATAAAAAAATAAAAAATAAAAAAATTTTACACTATACTTCCTAAAAATAAATGGGTTTATTTTGTATTAAAAATTAATAGGCTTAGTTTACATTCAAAAATGGACTTATTTTGATACTTGGGTCTTTAATAGTATGCTTAGTATTTTTTTTGTCAAAATTTGAGGGTGTTCTCAAGGCCTATAATGTATCTACCCCTGTTCACGTGTATTATTAATTTCATCACTATAATAAAATATCTTTTTGTTTGTACCATAAATAACCTCCACTCATTTGCTGACACATGGCTAGGGCTCACCATTTGGCCCGTGGGCCTAGGCCCGGCCCGAGCCCGGCCCGGGCCAGCGGGCCAAAGCCCGGCCCGGGCCGACCCCATGGGTGGGCCTGGACTCCATTTTTTGGGTCGGGTCTGGCCCGAAGCCAGACACCTCGGGCCAATTTTGGCCCGGCCCGAGCCCTAGTCCGACCCAAGCCCGACATTATTTATTTTTATATGTATATATTTACATATATAGATATATACATACACATACATATATATATACATACACATACATATATATATACATACACAGACAGTGCACACTGTCTGTGTATTTGTATTTGTATATATATATACATATGCAAGTGCATGCACTGTCTCCATATATATATATACATACATATATATATGTAATATATATATACATACATATATATATATATAGATATAGATATGTATATATAATATATAATATATATGTGTATATATATATATTATTGCAATGTATGTGTGTATATATATGTGTGTGTATATGTAATATATAATATATATAATATATAATATATATGTGTATATATATATATTATTGTAATGTATGTGTATATATATATACACATAATACGTATATATTTCACCCTCTATAAAATATTGTTCAATTGTATAAAAATTAAAGTACAATTATGACATTAATCAATTGTAAGCAGGGATGACAATTTGTCCCCGATCCGATCCGACCCGACCCGTGTGGATTTAATCTCCAAAACCCTAAAGGCCCTAAACTCTAAACCCCAAAACCCTAAACCCCTAAACCCTAAAGACCCTAAACCCTAAACCCTTAACCCTAAAGACCCTAAACCCTAAATGCCCTAAACCTAAAGATCTTAAATCCTAAAGGACCTAAACCCTAAACCTAAACACTAACCCTAAAGCCATAATATGACCATTTACTCATAAATGTTGATAAAATCTTAAGACCCTAAGATTTAATAAAATAAGTATAAAACTATTGATGTGTATATTATAAAATTTAAAATCAATACTCATTAAGTAAAACTAAAATTATTTAATTGTGTTAAAAATATAACAGGTGGTATGTAAAGATAATAATTTAATTAGTTGACAAGTATAACATGAAAGTAGCTTTGGCTTGGTGGTCAGTTCATTACTCTCCTATTTAAAAGTCTTCAAATCCTATGATGAACAACTTAATTTTATAATTTTCAAAGAGGATGAATAGTGACGGGCTGTGGGAGCCCGGCCCGAGCTCTATGGGCCCAGGCCGGGGCTGGGCCTCATGTTCTCAGTTTGGCCCGGCCCGAGCCCGGCTCGAGGTTCGAAGAACTAAACCGGGCATGGGCCCGGGCTGGCCCGATGCCGAGCCCTACACATGGCACCATGGGATCTACACTCGACAAGGATCAACCAATCTCCAGTTGACACGTAGTGAGGGCAAGGGAATTTTGATTAATGTTTGTAAATTGCAGGTGAATCTGGTACTGACCTGAAATCTAGTATGCAATTACCGAAAATCAGGCTTAATTTTATAATTTTCAAAGAGGATGAATAGTGACGGGCCGTGGGAGCCCGGCCCGAGGCCTGAGCCCGAAGCCCGGGCCTGGGCCTCATGTTCTCAGTTTGGCCCGGCCCGAGGTTCGAAGAACTAAACCGGGCATGGGCCCGGGCTGGCCCGATGCCGAGCCCTACACATGGCACCATGGGATCTACACTCGACAAGGATCAACCAATCTCCAGTTGACACGTAGTGAGGGCAAGGGAATTTTGATTAATGTTTGTAAATTGCAGGTGAATCTGGTACTGACCTGAAATCTAGTATGCAATTACCGAAAATCAGGCTTGTCCGAAGATTGATGTCCAAAAAGTTATAAACAAGAGATATTGTGTCTTAATTGTTTTAATCTTGATTTAAAACAATTCATTAAACATGATCTCAGTTTCTAGCAGGATAAGTGCAAAGCAGCTCAGAAAAAATTGGAAGTTGCAGCCTGCACGTTCTAGAATTTTCTCAAACATAATTCCAACGACTTCATATCAACCAAAGTGCAAAGTCATGATTGTCTTACACCTCGAAGAAGAAAACACTTTTCCACGATCTATCATCCAGGAGCACTATCGAAAATGGCAAGGTTTGCCATTTTCTCTCAATCATGAGCATGAGGCATACATTTCAAGAAGTTAGAGTAACATCCATGCAGGGGCGGCTTAACCCCTACGCGGCAAAGGCTGGATTTTTTAGTGCCCCAAAATTTTTTTTATTTTATTTTATATACTTGATAAATATGAGTTTGTAACCTTATGTGGGCCCAAAAAATGACAAAAAAAGCGAGCTATTTAACCTAAGCTGTCTTTTAGTTAAACTACACTCCTAGTTCCTTCACAAGTCACCACCAATTACACAGTAGTAAACTACATACACATAATTGTCAACCTTTGGTTCTTTGCAAGTCATAATTCTTGCATATATAATGGCAGCTTTAACTGTAAAGCTGTTGGAACTTTGACAACACAATTTACAAGACAAAGTTTACAAACTTCACATCTTGAGTCCTTGACCGTTTCTCTTCCCATCTTCTCACTTCTTGCTCTTCTTCACTTCTTCTTCTCCACAGAGATTTGGTAATTGGCATCTTCAGATAATCTCAACTCCTCCTCTAATCATTTATTCTTCTCTTGGGCTTAAATTTCAAGGCCCAAGCCAAGCTTCAAGGCTTTAATAAGTAACAACAACCAGGTTTTATTGTTCCATTTTATTATTATTATTTATATTATTTCCTATTATTTGTTATTTTGTATTAGTTAATTTTCTATTTCAATTATGTCAACAAGAAAATATGAATCTGCATATGAAAAACATAAAAGGAAAAAAAAATAGAAGAATAAATTTCTCAAAGGGGGCTCTTGATAAATTTCTTACTACTAAAGAAAAAGTAAATGAGCATGTTGAAAATATTTCTATTGATAAACATTTAACTCAAGATAGAATTAGAATCTAATAAAACAACTGGAGAAGGAGAAAGTAACAATAGCAATTTAGAAAATCAAATAAATAAAGATGATAATATTGATAATACAACAATTTATAATAATATTTATGATCCAGCATATTGGCAAAATGTAGATACTAAACTACGAGATTTGTTAGTTGAAAAGGGTCTAATTAGAGATAATAATTTAATTTTTCTAAAATATGAAAATTTAAAACATTTTTCATCTATGCATTGCATTCGAAAATTATCAAATGGGGGAAAACATGATAGAAAGTGGCTTATATATTCTAAAGCTTTAGACAAAGTATTTTGTTTTTGTTGGAAGTTAGTTATCTGGTAAAAAGCTTAATAACCAACAATTAGCTAATGACGGATGTAAAGATTGGAAAAACCTTAGTGCAAAGCTTAAAAGTGATGAAACTAGTGAAGAACATATTCTTAATATGAGCAAATGGATTGATTTAGAAGTAAGATTGTCAAAAAATACCACAATTGACAAAAATATGTAAGAACAAATTAACAAAGGAAAATAACATTGGAAAAAAGTGTTATTGATAATTGTTTCTGTTCTAAAAACTCTTGCTAAAAATAATTTGACATTTTGTGAGAAAAATGAAACAATCTATCAAGAGAACAATGGAATATTTTTAAGTGTAATTGAAATGATAGCAGAATTTGATCTGGTAATGTATGACGTATTCAACATGGTGAAATTCACACCACTATCTTGGTCATAATATGCAAAAATGAATTGATAAACTTGTTAGCTCTTAATATTAAAAAGACAATTATGGAGCAAATAAATGAAGCAAAATATTTTTCAATTATACTTGATTGCACTCCGAATGTAAGTCATCAAGAACAAATGTCATTGATATTACGTTATTTAAATATTTCTATAACTCCCATTAAAATATAAGAACATTTTATAGAATTTATAAAAGTAGATGATACATCGGGACAATGACTTTTTAATGAATTGATAAATGTCATGAACTTAGTATTGATAATATTAGAGGACAAGGATACGATAATGGATCTGATATGAAAGGAAAACAACAAGGTATATAAAAGAGAATATTAGATATATATCCTAGATCATTTTACACACCATGTGATTGTTATAGTCTTAATTTAGCGATTTGTGATATAGCTAGTTGTTGTTCTAAAGCTTCATCTTTTTTTAGTGATGATCCAAAAATAAAGAGCGAATCTTATTGTATAGCAACATATGAAATGAAATTTTTTTAATTCTTATTCGGAATGATAATCTGGTATGATATATTATTTGCAATTAATTGTGTTAGTAAAAATTTACATGTTGCCATTAATCAGTTAAAGGAACTTATTGTTTTTTAAAAAAATTATAGGGATAATGGCTTTACAACTGCCATGATTTCAGCTAGAGAAATTACACTTGAAATGGACATTGAAACTCTATTTCGGGGAAAATATGTAATTCATAGGAAAAAACAATTTCATGAAAATCCTTATGATGAGGTACAACAACTAACTGAAGAATCTTTTAGGATTAATTTTTTCTTATACATTCTAGATCAAGCTATTACTTCACTAGAGAGTAGGTTTGAACAATTTCAAACACATGAAAATATTTTTGGTTTCTTATATGATTTAAAATATTAAAATCATTAGATGAGATTGATCTAAAACAAAATTGTCTCAAACTTGAGAATGTTTTAAAATTTGAAATGCATTCTGATATTTATGGTTTTGATTCATTTTCAGAATTAAAAATTTTAAAAGAAATTTTGGAAGAAAAAAAATACTCCAATTGAAATAGTAAACTTCGTAAAAAAAATTAGATTCATTTCCGAATGCATGGATCGCTTATAGATTTTTATTAACGATACCTGTAACAGTAGCTTCTGTAGAATGAAGTTTTCCAAAACTTAAACTTGTAAAAAAAACTACTTGCGATCAACTATGTCACAAGAAAGATTAAATAGATTGCCTTTATTATCGATTGAAAAAGAAATGTTAGAGAATCTTGAATATAAAACTTTAATTAATGATTTTGCAGGGCAAAACCCATTTCTATGATAAGTCATGCCAGATGCCAAAGTTATTAATGGATTAATCATGAAGTCTAAAAACACCATACAATCTTGGAAAACAAATCGTTAAGAGAACTTCTTCCCGCCCAAATATCTTCCCAAAACCTAATGGACGATCCATTCCCAACATTAAAAGCAAGGCCTTCCTTAATAGCCTTTTCTACACCTCCATCAGAGGGATTTAGCAAACTTTGAATATTCCTCCAAAGAGCTAATAGGTTCGAAGAGGAATGATGTTGTAGAATGACCTTTGAAAGGTTGTATTTCTCTTGTAGCATGTATTTTCACACCATCTTTGAGTTTTCAAGAATTGAATTATACCTCCAAATCCATTTGAATTTTCTTTCAGCTATCTAAGTCAACCCACAAAAAACTTCTTTGAATTTTCTCAATTTTGCTGGCAACTCCTTTAGGAATGTTGAAAAGAGACATGAACTTCACAGGCATACTTTACATTACTTATTTTATCAAAGCTAATATGCCCTCTATGGAAGAAGTAAAAATAAACCTTAAATAGAGGGAGAAAATAACCCATGATTGACTCCAACTCCATCTAACAAAGTTTGATAAAAACCCATGATAATGATTATAATAAATATATTATCTCATTACAATTAAAATGATAGTCACCATGAGTTTCAATTAATCAATCTTAATTTATAATTTGTGTAATGATTATGTTAATTGATATCTTCATTTATAATTTTTTTATAGAGATATAATCAGAGTTTTATAAATACTACTTGACCTCCCATGACGTCTCAACAATTCCAATATGTAACACACACATATATATATAATATTTTAACATATATTATATTATGTTATATAGTATATAATATGTAACATATATAATATAGTATATAATATATATTAATATTTTCCCCTTTTTCAGTTATAACCGTAATCGTAATCGAAAAATATCTGAAATTTCACTAAAATCATAACCATATTCGAAACCATAACTGAAAAATCGAACGAAAATCGAATAACCACGGTTACGGATCAATTCTCGGATTGCGGATCGGTTGTGGACACCTCTAAGGCTGTGTTTGACGTGGGGTGTTTGTAGATTTCACATCAATAATATATATCTCCAATTGATTATCAAGAGCATCCAGTTGTATTTATGAGAACTCATTTGGACAAAACTAAGCAAAATGAAGTATTTTCTCCTCATCAAAATCCGACAATGAATCATTCAGACTCAAGCTAGTAAGACAGAAAAGTAACTCAATATTCACTTCATTGAATCGATTATTAAGCTCTTGAAGTTGCAAATCAATGATAACGATGCATGTTTGTCACCTTTTCAACATTACGTCGTGACCATCCTCGAGCGACAAAAAATTCATCCGTGTTGCTACTTTGACCAAACCCATGACATTCACAATATCTTGATCTTTTCTTTGCAATGCTTGTGACAATGCATTAGCAATCCCTAAAGTTCTTTTCATCAAATGAAGTCCAAATATAATATTAAAAGATTGCAACGAATATAATGAAGTGCATGCTTCAACTCTTTGATCAAATTTCGATGTCTCTTTTATGAACTCAAGCACATCAATAATAGAATTGAACAACTCAATTAAGCTGATCAAAGTGTCAAAGACACATACAATTCCCAAAAGTCTCTCAATCGCATGTCTATGTTTGTCAACATAATGAATAACGAAACTCATTTGCTCTTTAGTTGATACATCATGAGATTCATCAACTAATACAGAGAAACAAGAAGTTTCAAGGTCTCGAATGATAATATTTGTGATTTCGACTACAAAAGCACTCACGATATCCTTTTGAACCTCTGATGATATTAATTTGAGAACTCAGGACATTTTTTCAAAGTAACCCTCTTGACTTCTTCATTGTGGTCACCAAAAAAGTTTAACATTTCCAAAAAATTTCCTCATTTTGAGCTTCATTTGTTTGCTTATCCACAATGGTTTGGAGATGTTGATGTTAATTCATTAAAGCTTCACAATTCTTTCAAACTTGATTGTGAACACTATTAGGCCCTCCAACATGCTCTTGTAACTTTTTTTCTCTCCTATTGCTAAATCCTTCAATAACAAAAGTCTCACAACTACCCACATGCTCTTTACTCTCGGATTTGAAAAGGTAGCGACACAAGCAATATGTAGCCTCTTTTTCTTTGCTAAACTCTAACCATGTAGGAAAGTTATCAAACCAAGAAGGGATAAGCCTTGGCACACCTGCAACTCACAACCACCTTGAACCACTTTTTGGTGACAACAACATCTCAACAATTTAATTTTTCAATTCGCTAATTGTAAAGTACATTATGTAGATTTGAAAAAATGTGTTTAAAACAACAGAGAAATCTAGACAAGAATAATCCGTTAGAATAGGCAAGGAAGACGTCTGAGCGGTTGATGGAAAGATGCAATTCTGGATGAGTTTTAATGCTATGAAGAGTTATAGTTTTGACGAATCTCATTTTTCATGTTGATCTCTAGTTAGGAACAAGATTGTTATCATATTTACAAGCGAAAACATCTTGGGGAGGGATCTTAGGTAGAATTAAACTCTAAGATTTTCTTCTACTATAAGTACTAGTGGTTCATGCTTCTTCTTTTTTTTGTAGAGAGAAACAAAGGGGTTGTGTGCAGTGGGCATTGAGAGAGAGCAAAGGGAGAACTTTTTGGTGTATCTCTTGAGTTTTGCTTGGATTTCTTGGTAAGAGATTCCAAGATGTAAAGTGTTAGAGATATAAGCTGGAGTAGGGCTTATGATAATCTCTTGGGCACTTGGGTAGAGAGGTCACCAAGAATATGGTTGTACAAATTTTCATTTAGTGAAGTTTCTCTGGTTGTTTTTTGACAACACCCGTGATTTTTTCTCTGGTTTTGGAGTTTTCACTTAAATTGCTTGTGTTGTGATTGTGTTGTTGTTCTCAATCTCAATTTCTCTTTTGTTCTTAATATTGTCGAAGGAGGATCTTGTGGTAATTTCCCAACAACATATATCAGAGCATGGTATTCATGAGGACATGGATGCTGAGAGCGAGCCGTGAAGGAATAGTGCCAAGAGAGATGCAACAAGAATATTGTAGTGCAACTGGAAAAGCACAATAGGTTTGATGTTGTATAGGTGTGTCGGGTGTGGCACTGGAACATGCTGTACCGATAGAGGTGTTGGACTGGGTGTGTCGTATATGGCTCGGAGTGGAGCTCATGCATGGGTGGTAAAGCTCATGGTGGAGACGCTGGCCGGAAGTGAGATGTTACTGGGTAGAGGTTTTTTTGATGGTGGAGTTATCACATAGAGGAGCTTTTGTGGAGTAGCTGAAGTTGTCATTACAGCATAAGGAGCAGACAATTTTGGCACTCGAAGAAAATTATCAAGAAGAGCAGGTTCGGCTAAAAGCTCCAAATCTATAGAAGGAGATGCTAGTATTGTCGTTGACGGTAAGTCTCTTTTCTTCATAAGAGGCTGTGATGCGGTATGTCCGGAGCTTTCCCTTGTCCCACATCAAAAGAGTGGAAGCAAGCCGAGTGCCATATATGCGCGAGGCTTGCCTTAAACTAATACCCAAGGTTTTCGGGCTAGTCTTGTGAAGAGACTTGGTTCTGGGCCTTGGGTACAGCCGGCCCAAGTGTGTATTGGGTGTCGGTTGGGCCTGGGTAGAAGTTTGCATCATGCTGGTTATCCTTTTGGCATGTTGATTGATCTCTAGATTTCCATGGAAGAGGATGTGATACTGAAAGCGGGTCTACAAGTTTGCACACGAGCATTGGTTTGACATTGATGTCGGGTGTGTGGTGAAAAAAAAGTATATCGATGGCTAAGGAACTCCCAAAAAAGCCAAACATAACAGTTGCACCATAATTTTCAGTAAGTTTTTTTCGACATGAAGCCAAGAAAACATATGCCATTGCCATTCAAACACCAAAGCTCAAATAATGGTTAAAGAACAATTTATTCAAAGAATATAATTATAATATTGTTGGTGCCGATAAACTTGTGTGGCAACTGACCTTTGACTGGCTTTTCGATATAAAGTTTAGTCAATTGCCACGTACGTATATCGGCACCAATAATATTTATTGCTGCCGATAAACAAGTGTTAATGTTAAGTAGCCTACTTTCATGCGTATGAAACTAGTTTTTTTGGTGAGTTTCCATAGTTAGAAACAAGTGATTTTTTGTGAAACAGAATCCGTACGGAAACCCACTAAATTACACTAGTTTCATACGCACGAAACTAGTGTTATTGTTAGGTAGCCTAGTTTGTGGAAGTATCTTACACATTGAGGGAATAAAGAATTCATAAAAATTAAAAAATTAATATAGCCTAACATAAATGAAAATGATAAAGTTTTCAGCAGTTGGTTGGTATCCAAACTATCCCAACAACTGCGTTGGATGCACAAAATTCAAATGAATTCGTGAGCTCCAAATGTCCCACATTATGCACATAAAATTATGTACGTAAAACTCAGTAATTGAGATACCAAGTGCTAGGATCCATATTATTTACTGTTATTGGAAGCTTGACTTTCATAATTTTTTTGGTATGTTTTTGTGTTGGGTTTTGAGGTGCTCTAGAAAAGCCCATGCTTGAGAGTTTTTCAAATATGTTCTCGAACTTGACATACACCTTAGAACATATATATGGAAATGTGTTCTTATGTATTTTAAAGAACACCTAGTCTTCATGGTTTATGAAGACTAAACTTAGTATAGACTCATATAACTTAATATCTTTCATTTAAGAAACCTCACAATGTAATTTTATGTTGGCTGTTGACTTACTGTATTTTTCCTCTCTTTTTTTTTATCGTTTAGAACCAAGTGCAAATACAAGTGGATTTCAAAGTCACGATATTACGTCTAGAGAGAAGAAAAAAGAACATAAAAGAAGCTTTTTTACGCAACTTTGTCCTAGAAAAGCAAATTAGTGAGCAACTCACTTGTGATGGCTTATATCAATTTTATAAAGCATAAACTATCGGTACTTCTCTTGGCCACCTTATTAGTACTTGTTTAATTTATCTTTCGGTATGGGAAGACACCATTACACCAACTTAAAATTTGACTTTATAGCCAGCCACCTCTTTGTTGATGGGTTTTTATATTGGATGGCCACCAATAACGAGGGGGAAGACAGGGTTGTAGGATTCAATATTGGGAGATTAAACTTTCGAGTTTATGAAATGCCACAAGATTGGGATTTATGGTGTACATCCTATGATTTGTTTGAGTGTGAGGGTTCTCTTATTTTTATTGTGACAAAAGGTGATCCACAAAAGTGTTGTGAAGGTTATAGGATTCATAATATGCACGTCATCCAACTTCTATGTAGGAGCGATGTATACAACTTTGGTGTCTTTCTTCTTGAACTTCTTGCACTTGCAGGAATCATTTAGACAAGTCAAGACCAGCAAGGGAGCAAAACATTACGGCCTGGGCTCTCCCTTTGGTCAAAGAGAAAAAGAAGTTGCTTAACATTGTGGATCCAAGACTAGAAGAAGATAACCCTATTAAAAGAGTACAAAAAGCTGCAATGCTAGCTTATCATTCATTGCTTGAATTGAAATCCGAAAGCAAGTGTGGCCTCTGATAAGAGATATAGTCAATTCCTCGGAGCCTTCGTAAGTCCCTGATGAGGTTTAAACTAACATTGATTGTGATTTCTTTCTGTAAAGTGCCTCAAATGATGAATCAAATGTTTTTCCCCTCTTGTAGTGTTTTATTCTTTCTTCATAGTATGTCCTCCAATACCAAAAAAAAAATCAATTCAAGATGATTCCAATTAAATGATAATATTGAATATTCAGTACGCGGAAAGCGAAATCGTGTAAAGGGTATGATGTGGGACCCACGCACACAGGCATTCAGGATTGAGAGGGAGGGGCGGAGGGCCTCCAATTCCTTATTTTCAAAACAAAATATTTTAATCGAATACGTCGGACCCACACAGACATTCAATAAAATTCCTTATTTTTAACATCCAAAATATTTTTAATTTTTTTTTCAAAAATAACAAAATATGTAGGATTTTGACTTTTGACTGTTAAATCATATGTTCGAAAATGAATTATGAAAAAAAGAAAAAGAACAGAAGAAGATAATATGTAAACTCCTCATCTAAATACAATTCAGATTCATTATTTTTTATTTTTTTATTGTGAATTTGGTTTTTTTTCCCTAGGCAATAAAATATGTCGGAATTTCACATAATTATCAGTTCATTATTAAAATAAAATAAAAAAACTTATTTATTTAAAAAATATATAAATATCAAAATGAGAGATTGGTTGCCCTCCTCGGGAAGACGTTTCATTCGTCATTTCACCCCTCACCAAGTTTTGCTCTTAGAAACTATAGGGTTTATTGTGTTGATTTGTGCTGACATTGGAGCAAGGATGAACAATCAGAAGGAAACACCAAGAACACCACATCTGCCGTTAGAACTACAGCTTCAGATAGTCAAACATCTCCCGATTAAGATGGTTATTCAGTGTCTCTATGTTTGTAAAGATTGGGAGGGAGGGATTAAATCTGATGAGTTCGTTAAGGACTATAATGCCATGAGCGAAGTCGAAACCGTAGGCAACTGATTATCTCACCACTGACTGACAACGCCAGAACAATGCTGTGCAAAGATGTGGATACCTTGTTTCTTGAAGCACAAGAATAAGTTCGGGTAAGAATGAATATTCTTCATTAACTCCTTTACTTTAGATGATGCACTCACATATGTGGTTGGGAGCTGTGCTGGGTTACTTTGCTTGCAAAACAGAGATAGGATTGCAATTTGGAATCCATTTTTGGGGTCTTACAGATTTATTCCGCATTTAGCAGTTGGTTTTCCTAATTTTTTGAATCTTCTCATTGCTGCTGCATATTGTCATACATCCCACATCGGTTAAGTGGGGGGAGGTTGTGCACTATATTAGATTGGACAAACCTATCACTAGTAAGCGGATTTTCTAGTGCATAGTTAGGCCCATGACAATTTGTATCAGAGCCAAACCCTATTTGCCGGCCCTTTGGGGCAGGCCCAGTGACCCTGGAAAGGCCATGGAAAGGGCTACCTATCGGGTTGGTGCCTTGTAGAGCGGTCAACAGTGGTAGAGTGCAGGCCGCCATGGTGCTTGAGATACGTGGGCCTTGGTTTTGAAGGGGTGGGCTCTATCATACATCCCACATCGGTTAAGTGCGAGAGATTGTGCACTATAAAAGATTGGGAAAACCTATCACTAGTGACCCGGTTTTCTACTGCATAGTTAGGCCCATGACAATTATATAAGATTGGGCAAACCTATCACTAGTGAGTCGATTTTCTAGTGTATAGTTAGGCTCATGACAATTGGTATCGGAGCCAAACCCCATTTGTCGGTTTTCATTCAAAATTTCACCTCTCACCAAGTTTTGCTCTTAGAAACTATAGGGCTTATTGCGTTGATCTGTGCTGACATTGGAGCAAGGATGAACAATCAAAAGAAAACACCGAGAACACCACATCTGTCGTTAGAACTACAGCTTCAGATAGTCAAACATCTCCCGATTAAGATGGTTATTCAGTGTCTCTGTGCTTGCAAAGATTGGGAGGGAGGGATTAAATCTGATGAGTTCATTAAGGACTATAATGTCATGAGTCGAAGTCGAAACCGTAGGCAACTGATTATCTCACCACTGACTGACAACGCCAGAACAATGCTGTGCAAAGATGTGGATACCTTGTTTCTTGAAGCACAAGAACAAGTTCGGGTAAGAATGGATATTCTTCATTAACTCCTTTACTTTAGATGATGAACCCACATATGTGGTTGGAAGCTGTGCTGGGTTACTTTGCTTGCAAAACAGAGGTAGGATTGCAATTTGGAATCCATTTTTGGGGTCTTACAGATTTATTCCGCATTTAGCAGTTGGTTTTCCTAATTTTGTGAATCTTCCCATTGCTGCTGCTTATTGTCATACATCCCACATCGGTTAAGTGGGGGGAGGTTGTGCACTATATAAGATTGGACAAACCTATCACTAGTAAGCCGATTTTCTAGTGCATAGTTAGGCCCATGGTAATTGGTATCGGAGCCAAACCCCATTTGCCGGCGCTTTGGGCCAGGCCCATGGACACTGGAAAGGCCATGGAAAGGGCTACCTATCGGGTTGGCGCCTTGTAGAGGGGTCAACAGTGGTAGAGTGCAGACCGCCATGGTGCTTGACATACGTGGGCCTTGGTCTTAAAGGGGTGGGCTCTGTCATACATCCCACATCGGATAAGTGGGGGAGATTATGCACTATAAAAGATTGGGAAAACCTATCACTAGTGAGTCGGTTTTCTACTGCATAGTTAGGCCTATGACAATTATAGAAGATTGGGCAAACCTATCACTAGTGAGCCGATTTTCTAGTGCTTAGTTAGGCCCATGACAATTGGTATCGGAGTCAAACCCCATTTGTCGGGTTTCATTCACCATTTCACCCCTCACCAAGTTTTGCTCTTAGAAACTATAAGGTTTATTCTGTTGATTTGTGCTGACATTGGAGCAAGGATGAACAATCAAAAGAAAACACCAAGAACACCACATCTGTCGTTAGAACTACAGCTTCAGATAGTCAAACATCTCCCGATTAAGATGGTTATTCATTGTCTCTGTGTTTGCAAAGATTGGGAGGGAGGGATTAAATCTAATGAGTTTATTAAGGACTATAATGCCATGAGTCGAAGTCGAAACCGTAGGCAACTGATTATCTCACCACTGACTGACAACGCCAGAACAATGCTGTGCAAAGATGTGGATACCTTGTTTCTTGAAGCACAAGAACAAGTTCGGGTAAGAATGGATATTCTTCATTAACTCCTTTACTTTAGATGATGCACACAAATATGTGGTTGGGAGCTGTGCTGGGTTACTTTCCTTGCAAAACAGATGTAGGATTGCAATTTGGAATCCATTTTTGGGGTCTTACAGATTTATTCCGCATTTAGCAGTTGGTTTTCCTAATTTTGTGAATCTTCCCATTGCTGCTGCTTATTGTCATACATACCACATCAGTTAAGTGGGGGGAGGTTGTGCACTATATAAGATTGGACAAACCTATCACTAGTAAGCCTATTTTCTAGTGCATAGTTAGGCCCATGGTAATTGGTATCGGAGCCAAACCCCATTTGCCGGCGCTTTGGGCCAGGCCCATGGACACTGGAAAGGCCATGGAAAGGGCTACCTATCGGGTTGGCGCCTTGTAGAGGGGTCAACAGTGGTAGAGTGCAGACCGCCATGGTGCTTGACATACGTGGGCCTTGGTCTTAAAGGGGTGGGCTCTGTCATACATCCCACATCGGTTAAGTGGGGGAGATTATGCACTATAAAAGATTGGGAAAACCTATCACTAGTGAGTCGGTTTCTACTGCATGGTTAGGCCTATGACAATTATAGAAGATTGGGCAAACCTATCACTAGTGAGCCGATTTTCTAGTGCTTAGTTAGGCCCATGACAATTGGTATCGGAGTCAAACCCCATTTGTCGGGTTTCATTCACCATTTCACCCCTCACCAAGTTTTGCTCTTAGAAACTATAGGGCTTATTGCGTTGATCTGTGCTGACATTGGAGCAAGGATGAACAATCAAAAGAAAACACCGAGAACACCACATCTGTCGTTAGAACTACAGCTTCAGATAGTCAAACATCTCCCGATTAAGATGGTTATTCAGTGTCTCTGTGCTTGCAAAGATTGGGAGGGAGGGATTAAATCTGATGAGTTCATTAAGGACTATAATGTCATGAGTCGAAGTCGAAACCGTAGGCAACTGATTATCTCACCACTGACTGACAATGCCAGAACAATGCTGTGCAAAGATGTGGATACCTTGTTTCTTGAACCACAAGAACAAGTTCGGGTAAGAATGGATATTCTTCATTAACTCCTTTACTTTAGATGATGAACCCACATATGTGGTTGGAAGCTGTGCTGGGTTACTTTGCTTGCAAAACAGAGGTAGGATTGCAATTTGGAATCCATTTTTGGGGTCTTACAGATTTATTCCGCATTTAGCAGTTGGTTTTCCTAATTTTGTGAATCTTCCCATTGCTGCTGCTTATTGTCATACATCCCACATCGGTTAAGTGGGGGGAGGTTGTGCACTATATAAGATTGGACAAACCTATCACTAGTAAGCCAATTTTCTAGTGCATAGTTAGGCCCATGGTAATTGGTATCGGAGCCAAACCCCATTTGCCGGCACTTTGGGCCAGGCCCATGGACACTGGAAAGGCCATGGAAAGGGCTACCTATCGGGTTGGCGCCTTGTAGAGGGGTCAATAGTGGTAGAGTGCAGACCGCCATGGTGCTTGACATACGTGGGCCTTGGTCTTAAAGGGGTGGGCTCTGTCATACATCCCACATCGGATAAGTGGGGGAGATTATGCACTATAAAAGATTGGGAAAACCTATCACTAGTGAGTCGGTTTTCTACTGCATAGTTAGGCCTATGACAATTATAGAAGATTGGGCAAACCTATCACTAGTGAGCCGATTTTCTAGTGCTTAGTTAGGCCCATGACAATTGGTATCGGAGTCAAACCCCATTTATCGGGTTTCATTCACCATTTCACCCCTCACCAAGTTTTGCTCTTAGAAACTATAAAGTTTATTGCGTTGATTTGTGCTGACATTGGAGCAAGGATGAACAATCAAAAGAAAACACCAAGAACACCACATCTGCCGTTAGAACTACAGCTTCAGATAGTCAAACATCTCCCGATTAAGATGGTTATTCATTGTCTCTGTGTTTGCAAAGATTGGGAGGGAGGGATTAAATCTAATGAGTTTATTAAGGACTATAATGCCATGAGTCGAAGTCGAAACCGTAGGCAACTGATTATCTCACCACTGACTGACAACGCCAGAACAATGCTGTGCAAAGATGTGGATACCTTGTTTCTTGAAGCACAAGAACAAGTTCGGGTAAGAATGAATATTATTCATTAACTCCTTTACTTTAGATGATGCACACAAATATGTGGTTGGGAGCTGTGCTGGGTTACTTTCCTTGCAAAACATAGGTAGGATTGCAATTTGGAATCCATTTTTGGGGTCTTACAGATTTATTCCGCATTTAGCAGTTGGTTTTCCTAATTTTGTGAATCTTCCCATTGCTGCTGCTTATTGTCATACATCCCACATTAGTTAAGTGGGGGGAGGTTGTGCACTATATAAGATTGGACAAACCTATCACTAGTAAGCCGATTTTCTAGTGCATAGTTAGGCCCATGGTAATTGGTATCGGAGCCAAACCCCATTTGCCGGCGCTTTGGGCCAGGCCCATGGACACTGGAAAGGCCATGGAAAGGGCTACCTATCGGGTTGGCGCCTTGTAGAGGGGTCAACAGTGGTAGAGTGCAGACCGCCATGGTGCTTGACATACGTGGGCCTTGGTCTTAAAGGGGTGGGCTCTGTCATACATCCACATCGATTAAGTGGGGGAGATTATGCGCTATAAAAGATTGGGAAAACCTATCACTAGTGAGTCGGTTTTCTACTGCATAGTTAGGCCTATGACAATTATAGAAGATTGGGCAAACCTATCACTAGTGAGCCGATTTTCTAGTGCTTAGTTAGGCCCATGACAATTGGTATCGGAGTCAAACCCCATTTGTCGGGTTTCATTCACCATTTCACCCCTCACCAAGTTTTGCTCTTAGAAACTATAAGGTTTATTGCGTTGATTTGTGCTGACATTGGAGCAAGGATGAACAATCAAAAGAAAACACCAAGAACACCACATCTGTCGTTAGAACTACAGCTTCAGATAGTCAAACATCTGAAGCTGAAGGTGGAGGACATACTTGTTTGAGTGTGCACATCCTATAATTTGTTTGAGTGTGCGATTATTTTAATTGTTACAAAAGGTTATCCACAAAAGTGATGTCAAGGTTATAGGCTTCATATTTTGGAAGGTGGAGGACATACTTGGGTGAGAGCTTTTAATTTCATGTTAGGCGGCTTTGGTGAACATAACATGATAGTGAAACCGCTTGCGCTTTCACCAGTTCATGAGTTGGTACTAGGACATAAGGGTTTTAACTTGGCTTTGTATGACTGTCACACCGATAATACCAACCATATCTCAAACGTTCATATTCGAGACCGCCCTTTATACTTCAAGGGTGTTATTTGCGCGGAAACACTGACTCGAGCGGCCTAAGGTGATTATTGTCATATTCACAGTGAGTACAATGCTTTTGATGCAACAGAGGTAAAAATGCTCTCTCATTCTCTGTATGCTTTCGTAATTTTTATGATCTTTTTACTTACATAAATTTTTTGTCCATTTGTCTATTGCATATCAGCATACGGTTTATTCCAAACTCAGGCCAGCTGGGAAAGGAAATGTTTGTGGGGGATTACCCGTGCAGTCTACTACAACATGAATGATCTGGCAGGAAAGAAAGGGGGTTCAAACATAAGACACAAGTTTCATACGAGAACCTTGAAAAGAAAGTGTCTTTGGTTTAATAGCATGGAAGTTTCTTTTGCACATTGGTAATTTCTTTTGCATATTGGGAACCACAAAATTATGGTTCAATTTCAACATACAATCAAATCAAGCACGAGAAAATGAACAATCCATCAAACAAGTTCGAAATAATTAAGTATAAGAATCTCATCTTTGCTACTCAACAAGAAATGATAGGGCTGCCTACAAGCACTAACACAAAATTATGCGTCAATTTCAACATTCAAACAAGCACGAGAAAATTTAAGAATCCATTGATAAAATACGAAATAATTAAGTATAAGAATCCATTTTTCCTACTCAACAAGAAATGATAGGGTGCCTACAAGCGCTATGCGTCAATTTCAACATTCAATCAAGCACGAGAAAATTAAGAATCCATCAATAAACTACGAAATAATTAAGTATAAGAATCCGTCTTTCCTACTCAACAAGAAATGATAGGGTGCCTACAAGCACTAACCCATAAAAAGCAACACAGTGACTGTAATTTACGGGGAAGAGGATAGAAGAGCCTCTCCAATAATTACAACCCCACAAGTCATTGTCTACTCTGTGTCATTATCACAATTCACAACAGGCAAGAGGTTGACTGCCAGAAGCAGCAGCAGGAGCAGGAGCAGGAGCAGCAAACGTAGCCTCGTCATGCCTATGAGAGTTATCAAATACGAAACAACATGTTAAGAAATAAATTAACAGCAGCCAGATTGCAGTTGTCGGGTATATAAATTATGCAGTGAGATCAAGGCTTTAACGAAAGCTAATGCAAGCAATTCCAATTCGAAGCGCATTTGATTAAGAACCGTTCGCACGTAAACAGCAAGAGAAAGAACTTCCTTTACAAAAAGTTAGGACACAAGTAACAAAAAAACCAAGAGGAACAATTGCTATAGTAATGAACCAGGGATAGGAGGTGAATCACTCTCCATTTGAAAACACATAACATTACAGATCAAACATTACATACTATACTTCAATTCATGAAAGAACCCCAATGGAAACAAAGCAAATGCAACAAATAGCGAACATGATTGTGCACCACACATCGTTTGTTACCTCAATGTACAGAAGCTACCAAATTCACACAACCAAACAATAAGAATGCAACAAAACTGCACAAAGAGCTAACGGGAAGGAAAATCTACAACAAACCACTTACAGTTCCTGGGCAGCAAGACCAAAGTGGAGTTGCGAAGGAACCAGCGCGGGAGACTCCATAAAGACCAAATTAGGCTTCCTGAAAGCAGTGAGTGCCCTTTTCAGGATGGACGGTATACTTTGAATACTTGATCATAAACATTATATATATATATATATAATTTAAAACGTGAAAAACTTGTTGGACGAAGAATACGGCAATTACGCTGTAAATATTCTGGCAAAATACAAAAAAGGCTCCTTCAAGTTGGAACCACTTCTCACTGATATATCCTAGCGTTGAATTTTGAGTTCAGAGGAAGCACGCATGATATTAGATTGTTGCATGTACCCATCATCAAGATCAACTTTGTTTCTACATGAAACAATTGGGATATTCATGTTGCACCTAAAAAAAAAAACAAGCAACACATTAGTATAAAAGAAACTCAACAATATCGGAACCTGAAGATATAGGACGCCCTACGCACCTGCGAAGGTTACAGCACCATATATCAAGATTATCAAACAAGTTTGGTGAGGTAACATCAAACATAACAATCGCACAATGAGCATCGGCGCTGCAAAAGAAAATTAAGCATAAACAACAAGAGTGAATGATTACTCATGAAGAAAAGAAAAGGGGAAAACAAGCAGATAATAGTGAATGCACCAGCAAATGGTAGGCTTGTAAAAAATAAGGGGCATATGAAATCAATTTTACTCTTTCTTTTCATTTCTTCACTACATTAAATTTACCAGAAGATGGTGATAGATCGGACATTTAATGTGAAAAATAGTACATGATCATGATTGCTTTAACAGGAAGCTTTTTTTCTTTCTTTCTTTTTTGGTTTGTTTTTATGTGCAAAAATAGTTGGGGTAACATATAACAAACCAATTCAGTCCCTCAAATGCAACCAGCATCCAAAAGAACCATCATCCAGAAGTTTTATTTTGGCAAAAAAAGCAAAAATTGAGGGAAGGGGAGTTGAATACTGCTCTTAGTCAAGTGATAAGGAGGAGGCCATCTATAGGCCACAATAAGTTCTTATATTATGTGAAAGTAAACTATTTGACTCCATTATGGTAAACTGATTTGGATGAAGGGGCTAAATCCATCAAGTATCAAATTCAAATTCAAATTCTAGATTACCCAACAAGTTACATCACGAGCGAATATGAAATGCTCTCTTCCAACAAGGTTCATTTACCAGACCACATTGTATGTGACAACTGATATTTCAGTTGGATTCACATTTAGCTTATTCCACTTTGAGTATGTAAAAAAAAAAAAAGGAGGAAAAAAAAGGAGGAAACAACAAACTCTAAATCCTCAGTAATATACAGATCATGCTGAATAGAGTAACTATATTGAAACAATATGGGGTGACATTAAGTAAGTAGTTAAGCAAAGAAATCGCAATTATGAAAGCTCTGATTACAACAAGAACTCTTCGGAAGAAAAAAAAATAAAAATAATGACTTACTACATTTCTCGTCTATTATGAGCATCCTCTTGCGCAGGTGTGTCCGTGCAGTGAAAACGGATTTTCCCAAAGTTTGTAATGAAGCTCAGTGTATGGAGTTCATAATCATGGGTCCCTGGGTGTGGCACAAAGAAAGTGCAAATTAGTACTTGAGAGTAATTGACCAAATAAGCAATGGCAATAGACCTATATAGCAAATGATGGAATAGTCTAGTGAGGGAAGAATCACTTACCCACATATTCCGACTCAAATTCGCCCGAGTGAAACCTCCTAAGAAATTATGTTTTCCCTGCATTTTGCAAATAACTTGAAGATCAAAACCAAAAAATTAGAAGATATTAACTGGAAAGCTTGACCCAAAGGCTCTTACCAATCATACCCGTCCAATGTATAGCAATGGCTTAATCAAGTGCAACGGGTAATAGAGGAAGTTTTAATTGAATCTTATTAAGAAAAAAAAGAACTAACCAAACCAGCATTCAAAAGAATCTATCACCCCGGAAGTTTTTTTTTTAATAGTCGCTAGTCGCTCCATAGCAGTCTAGATACAATCTAAATTCTCTCTAATCATATATATATATATATATATAAGTGAAAAAAAAAGATACAGACACTTCGTTCTAATATGTCGAATCTTAATAGAAACAAATATCGTACTTGTTCTAGCATCCCCAATAATTACCAGCTTAAATTCCTGCGAAATCGAAGGAATGATAGTAGATCAACATCATCAAAAAGAGAAGCCGAAACCAAAAAGTCTAAGAATAAGATGCACAAGATTACCATTGTTGGTTTATGAGTTCGGTTGATGATGATTCTGAACCAAAAAATCCTTCAATATGGAACCCTAGTCAAAATAGCCGACGACTCTTTTTGTCTCTTTCTGCTGGAATAAGCCGTATCTATAATAATAATAATAAGGGTTATCCTGAATTTGCAGGAAATTCAAAAGTTATCATGAATTGAACCCTTGTAAACATTGTTTCTACTTGTCCTTAAATAATTTTATAAGACCACATACTAAACAGAGTTCTCAATTTACTTTAATCCTACCCAACATATCCATACACGTTAATCTCATAAACTAAAATTCTTAGATTACCTTCTTTGATTTTTACTCCAACTTGAAGCTTCAGGTATTACTCTATGATCCTTCTCCATCCCGTTGAGCTCCAAAGGACTTGGAGTGCGCAGCGATTTCCCCTCTTCAACACATATGCTTTCATAAGAGAAGTAGTGGTAATAAGAGGAGTTGATTTAGTAACTTTAGCTAGAGTCCTTGACTTTCTATCACCGCTGTCTCTTCTATATTCCTTTTCCCACTTCCTTTCTCCATATGCTTCTCGATGTGGCTTCCACGAGAAGCCATTTTGTTTATTTATATCTTTTGTTTATAACTTTATATATTAGCAAGTGAATATAATGTCCTAAGATTCCAACAAAATCTCAGATATGTCTTCTTTTCGTTTTAGAGATATTTATTTAATTTTAAAACTCAGGTGTTAGGCTCAAATCCACATTTGCACAATTTAATTTTCCAATTTATTTGTAATATAATTTCTTCTAATTCAATTCGATATTATTGACTCTGTATTAAGGCCCTAGTTGGGTATACCTCAAAACTATTTGGCAATAGAATTAATCATATTTTCTAATCTAATATATATTTATTTTTAGTCGGGGTATTACAGAAATATTACTTATATGAATTTATAATTATTGCTTTTAATAGAAATTTGAACTCGGTGATATGCTTCTATCTACATTATGTGATTTTTTTTATTGGAAAGATTGTTCAAATGATTATTGATAAATGTTTGAAATTGCCTTTGATTGGTTACGTCTAGCTCGGCTGACCCTCCTACATGTTTTCCATACATGTAGATTAACGGGAGCTAAGTTGGTGAAGAACCAGGTTAAATAAAGATCGAGGTAGTAAAATAGATCTAGAGCTATGTAAATATATACAAGGAATCTTGTATCAAGTACTTAAGTGTGTATTTGACTATGATGCAATTATGGAATGTGTTTGTAATATAAGATACTTTGATATATTGAAGTTAGATAATGGTATTCTGATAATGAAGGCTTATGATACACTATCTGCATGGAACCGGGTTACTAGGAATGTGAGAATAGTTATCGTGCCGTGTAATTACCCCTGGTGAAGATGTTGGGGTGTTATAGCCAGGCTTCGACTCGAAAACCTTGGTCTCATTCAAGCCGACTCAAGCTCAAGGCCTGGCTGTTGCCCAGCCCGAGCTTGAGTCCAGGTTGTAGCCTAACCTGAGCTCGAGGTTTGGCTGTAGCCTGGCCCGAGCTCAAGGCCCGGCCCGAAAAATCGTTGTCTCTTTCGTAGAGCTTTGGTATGGACCTATGCTTCTTTCTGCAACTCTACAGACTACAGTCTACCCTCTCTGATTCCCTCTGCAGCTATGCGCCTATGCTTGCTTTTGCCCATTGCAACTTGCAAATTGACTACAGACTACAAATTACAAATCGTACAGATTCAAAATGAAAATTTAAATTTATAGTCCGAGTCACTATCACTTTCTCTGTCTTGATTCTCCTACTTTACTCTGCATGTCTGGAATTTTGCCCATTTCTTGCGGGTTACCACTGAAGACTTTAAGAAATCCTTGCCCTTTCCCGTTGGTCTCAAAGAGAGGAGAGTAATGCAAATTATTGATAGTATATTGTGGGCGTTTGGCAGTGCGTTTGCACTGCGTTCAGTTGCAACACACCTCACAGCACCACAGTTTTTTGTGACACGCCAAACAGCTTTTGCGTTTCAACTCACCTCACAGCACCACAGCTTTTTACCTCACAGCACCTCACAGCACTCCCAAACGCTTACAATGTATGTTGAATTGTCATACGTAATCAAATTAGGTCAATTATTTTATTTTTGATTAATGTACAATATAAACATTAAGTTATTTTATATTAATATTATTAGTCATCTAATATAACCGTAATTTAGATACGCCAAACGCACCTCACAGCACCACACCGCAGTTTTAAAAGTGATGCGCCAAACAGCTTTTTGCGTTCCAACTCACCTCACAGCACCACAGTTTTATAACTCACAGCACCACACCACACCTCACAACACCTCACAGCATTCCCAAACAGGCCCATTGTATATAGGTGCCAACCTAGTTGGGATGTATATATAATATATATGATGCAATTTTCATCTTTTATAAAATATTGTTTAATATTTTTCAATTGTATTAAAATTTTAGTGCAATTACTCAATTAATCAATTGTAATATGTACTTTAAAAAAAAAAGTCAAAAAAAAAAAAATCAAAGCCAGAGACTTGATGCTCGCCCCTAAGGCCCGAGCTTTATGGGCCCTAGCTCAAGCTGGGCCTGAGCTGCATTTTCCCAATCAGGCCTGACCCAGCCCGGAACCCGATAATCAATACCGGGCTTGGGCTCTGGCCGGGCCTGAGCCTTAAAACGTCGAGCCGGCCTGATCCGATGCCAAGCCCTAGTGGCATGCATTAGTTTTTGTTATCAAGTTTATTACATTAGAGATATATATATATATTCTTTTTACGTATTAAGTAATAAAAGAAAAAACTTAATTTTCTCTCACATCTTAATTCATAATCCATTATAATTGTATACTTTCAACCTCTTCCACATTATATGGGACAAATAGGCAGCCAAGATTTATGCATGCGTTTGAAGATGATCATATATCGTGATTCATTCAATTAATTAGTTATTAATCACTTAATTAAGATAGCTATCCATAAAGAGGAATGTGACACGATATACCACTTTGAGAAAGAAGAAGAGAAGATATTACAAATAAATTAAATTCATGATCTCTAACCAAAGTTGTTGTTGTGAATTGATGCAAAGGACAAGCGAATAAACATACTTATCCAGAGAGAAATGGAATACAATATTTTGTTGGGGAGACCGAGCCTGGAGCTGCGATTACCTGTACATACATTGGACCAAATTTTAATGCATAAAGTTATGAGACAATCTGTGTATATTGGTTTTGTTTTTTGTTTTTTTTTTCTTTTTTTAGTCTCTTCTTGTATTTCATTTTTATAGTGACTCGAATGCCTATGGGCCTCATATTTTCTTTCCCGTTCTGAGTTAATGAATATATTTCATTCTCTATAACCTTTCAAAAAAAGAAAAAACACGACTTCAACTACGTTTTATTACTGATATGAGACTTTAGTTACATGGTCAGTATACCCCACAGACTTTACGTATCAAAATTTTTTGATAATGTTGTACCCACTCGGTTTTTTATTGAACTTATTGATAAAATCCAAGCGACATCAAACTATATGAATCAAACTTCAAACTATATGAACACTAAGAGTGCATGTTTGGATTAAAGGATTTGGGGGGAAGGGAAGAGAATGGGAGAGAAGGGAAAGAATAATACTTTTTCATCTCCCATGTTTGGATAGATAAAAAAAAATGAAGGAAAGAAAATTAGTTCAATTTATTAATTTATTCTTAAATTTTATGTTACTTAAAGTGTTATGTATAAAGGTAAAATAGGTTTTTTAACTTATAAATGACTTAATTAGTAATCCATTCTCTCCAAATGATTTCATTTTGAGAGGAAGAATTTTGACAAAAATTTAATGAAATATTCCCTCTAATTCCCTTCAAATCTCTTCTCTTAATTTTTTTATAAACTATCCAAATAACGGAATTGGAATAAAACTCTTTTTCCCCTTCTCTTTCATTCTCTCAAATCCCTCAATCCAAACACACTTTAATTTTAAAAATCGCACTTGTATCACCTTCGTCTCACTAACTCCTTAATTAACGAGTGAGGTGTGCAGGCAGAGTGGACCAGTAACACAACATTTGTTCGGTCGGGGCTGCCTGAATTTTTATTTCAAAGGAAGATTATGTGAGAGATATGTTTGGTCGTGATAAATATGTCCTATCGTGTAGGTTTATAATACATTAATTTATAGATACAAATTGGTTCATGAATATATATATAAAAGGTAACATAAAAGCATGTTTTATTTATGCATGCTACGTGTTTGGACTTTAGCCTGAGTCACAGGACATTCAAAATATGGTATCAAACTTGGATGAATTCTTTCTTCATTTGAGTAGATTAATTGAGACTTTTTTTTGGTCATAAATAAAAAAATGTATAATTAATACTTTGTAGGATATATATGTGTGTTATGTACCAACATGACACATGTTGTGGTGCGTTCTTGACCATAAACAACGTATAAATGTAAAGAGCGCTTTCTTTGAGGCCAATATGTGCATGTCTTTCGGTTTCAAATTGATGATTCTACATATATATATATATATATATATGGTGGGTCCTTTTATTTATTGAATTACATAGGGTTATCTTCAATTTGATGATTTAGTGTCTGTACGTACTAGTTACTTCCAGGGCCAACTACTTGCATGGTTCCTTGAGCTTCCAAAAATCATCTTGACCTCAAGTTTAGCTAAAACAATTAGCTGCATACTTACGCTACTCGCGTCATGTATAAATATTGAATAGAAAAATGCACGCTATGGAATCATTTGTATGAGTTAATCGCACAGACAAAATAGTGAATTTGGAGACTCAATTCAAAATATACAGCCAATGAATCATTTAAAGAACGCGGATTATCAATCATCCTAACCATCTCGTCCAAGACCTTCTCATTTGCCACCTCTAACTGCGGATTAAATTCCTACAATGCAAAATTCATACCTGCAAGTCTGCAACATCCAAAGGAAAGACACGTTACCTATTCCAGTAGCTTAAATCTGATCAAAGTATACATTCAAGTGAGAAGTGATATATCGGACTCTTAGCTGATCGATTGGGCAGCCATCAAGTAATCCCTATTGTAAAACCAAAGGCCTGACCGATCGATCACTCCCGAGGGCCAATCAATTGCCCATATATGATTTTTAACCCTAACGCTGTTTCACGAATTTGAGGAGCCCAAATTAAGTGGATCCAGCTCTTAATTGAAAGATTTTAAACAAGGACATAGATGAGATTAAAGGGGGCATAAAGAGCGCCTCAAGAAGTTTGTTAGGGTTTATGCTTGATTTTGGGAGATTTGAGGCAGCAGCTTGGAGCATTCAAGGAGGAGAAAAAAGGGTTCTTGTTGGGTTTTAAGCCGGGTTAACTCAACTTTTGGCCACCGAAAGATACTCAAAGTTTCACTTTGGTCACCCAAAGATCAAACATTCCAAGTTGGTTACTCAAAGATTTTTTTTGATACAATTTGAACATTAGGGCAGATTTTCACCCTTTCCGGGCAGTCAAATTGTATCAAAAAAAATTTGCCCGAGTGTTCAAATTGTATCAAAAAAAATCTTTGAGTAACCAACTTGGAACGTTTGATCTTTGGGTGACCAAAATGAAACTTTGAGTATCTTTCGGTGACCAAAAGTTGACTTAACCCGTTTTAATCCTTTCCAGGCAGTTAAAGAGCCAAATGGCATCTAAAATTCAAACAATTAATTTCTTATAAAAAATGTGATTATGTGTAATTCTTTAAGAAAAATTAAATTTAATAAATAATTCAAAAGTCCACCTCATCTTCTCCTTCGTCTAAAAAACCCCTAAATTCACAACATCACCCACCACCTTCCTCTGCAGCCACCACCTCTGCAATTAGAGTTTATCAGAGCTCAATTAGAGTTCACCTACATTCTTTTGTCCATTCTCCTCCTGCTCCTTTCTCCCTCCTCAATCTCTTTCCAAAGTGAAGCAACCGGCTTGAAAAACAATGAAGTCGCCACCAATTGATTTTTAGGATGCAATTGGACATCCGTTCTGGTCTACGAGAAAAATGGGCAAGGGGGTCTATTGAGCATGGGGAAGGTGTTAGGCACCCCACAACTCCCGAAAACGGTTACCTTTGAATGTTTTCCTATTTGGCTCTGATTTGTTTTTGAAAATCCCATTTTGATGGGTCTTATTGGAAGGTAATGGAAAAAAACCCACTTGGAGTGGTTTGGACAACTAGGTGCACGGGATCATTGGGGCCATTCCCGGCTTGGCCAAGGATTGGAGAAAACACCACTTGGAGTGGGTTTGGATATTTGAAAAAAGGGGTTGCACGGGATCATTGGGGCCATTCCCGGCTTAGCCAAAGATTGGATAAGGTACCACTTGGAGTGGGTTTGAAAAAAAGGATTTTTTGGGGACTTGGTTGATGTACCAAAAGGGCCCACAATCAAGGAATAATGTTCAATTCAAGCCTTACTCACAATTATGTTCTTCATGAGAAAAGAAAGAATTCATTTATGGCTCATTGAATGAGTCAAATATCTTTAAACTCACCGTTGAATCCGTAAATAAATTCTCCTAATCCCTAAAAACATATTTGCTTTCCGAGTCCACGAAATCCAAATGTTTTGGATGAATGCCAATGGAACCCCAATATCTTGAAGGCTCTTTGGTATTTAAACAAAACATAAGGATTCCATAATTTAATCTTGATGTGTTTTATTAATGTGAGACGGCTTGGATTAATCCAATGACTAACGCGTTGCATTTATTTTCATGACATTCAAATAATCCTAGCATACGTCTAAACATCATGGCATGGTGTGAAAAATCAAAATCCTAAGCATGCATTCTAATGCAATCATCATTCACAAAATCATCCCCTAATGTCTATATGCTTCTAGCACCCTAAACATTTATGTATGCATTTCCACTATTTTCCACTATACTATTACAAAGATTTACATTTTACAAGGATACGTGACAAAAACGAAATTTATACAAATGTACAAAAACCCAATATTGCCCTTGGGACCCATTGCTCAACTCCGGCCCAAATCTTCTAAGTATGTCCTCCAGTCCAAGTAGGGTCAAGCCCGATCCAAGCCCAACATCAAACACAAAAATAATGGGGGGGTCAAAATTGTGCTCAAATGCCATAAAAACTTAAATCAAATTCAGTCCATATATTATAAACATACCCACGCAACACATATATACAAATATACAAATTGGAATATATATACATACACAAGCACATATACAATATATATACATATATCCACACCTTATAATACACACACAAATCTATGCGTACACGCATAACATATATACTGACAAATGCATATATATACATATAACATATACATTCACACACAGACACCATATATGAATATAATGTGCACTCAAACACGATATATATATATATATGCACCACACATACACGCAAAAGAGATCAAAACAAACTTAAACAACATCTCAGTGGTTCATCATCAGTATAAACGGAATATAAGCATATAAACACCTCTAAAAACATGAACAATATACACATATATAAACAGGAACGATCCATATAAAGAGCTTGATATAAACAAGAGTCCATATAAACAGATCCAAAAGAGAGACAAAATCTCAATCACTCATTAACATATAACCGGCACATCGAACTCGAAATAGGAATCGAAGCATGGATCTAAGGACATGGATCAAAAAAATGGATCTAAGAACATGGAGCATCAAGTACAAATGTGAATCCAAAGAACCAAAGTGTATATGAGATATTACCTTCTTAGAGCAATAGAAAATCTCCCTTTTCAAAGTTTTCCTTGAGTGACGAAAGACTTTCTCCTTCTTCTTCTATTTTCCTTTTTCTTCTCTCTTGGTTTCTCCTCCTCCCGTTTGCTCCCTTCTCCCCCCTTTTTATTCTTTTTCTTCTCCTTTTCTCTACTAGTGTGCGACACCCCTCCCTCCACCAAAACATAGTCTTCTCTTATTTGTCTTTTTTCAAACATCACCGAAAGTCTTCTTATTTGTTCCTTTTTTCTTTCTTTTTTTTTTCTCAATTTGTGCCGCACCTTTCTCTATTGGTTCCCCCTTTCTCTCCCACCTTTTCTTCTTTTCTTTCTTTTTCATTTTTTTTCACCGTCTCCTCTTTTGTCTTTTCTTTCTTTTTCTTTTGTCCTCCCACGATTTTCTTCCCTCTTTTTTTGTTCCTTTTGACTTTTATTTTTCACACCACCTCCCTCTCCTATCATTGTCTTGTTTTTTTTTCCTAATTTTTTTTATTTTATTTTTATGTTTTTTTTTGTTTTCTTTTATTCCTAAATATTTTCTAGAGTTATGATTCATTAGTGGGCTGGACCAAAATTTTGGGAACTTATGGGCTTATGGATCAAAGAAATGGATTATGAATATTTGTGTGTTCATGGGCCAAAGAAATGAGTTTTATAGGCATGTGGGTACAAAAACGGGCTTTTGAATTTTTGTATTGTTTTTGGCCGGACGAAAACCGGTTACTACACAAAGTCACCAATTTTTTCTCAACCCAAAACCCTCTCCAGATCGACCTCTCCTTCACAATTTTTTTGCTCCCATTATGACAAAATTGAGATTCTGTGTGGAGCTATTCTCCTCCTACGTGATTCACTTGGCAGTTATTCCATTCAACAATGGAAGTGAGCTGCAAGATATAAGGAGATATCGACCACTTCTTAAAGAAGGTTCAAGAAGGCGTTGACCCCTTCGATATCTGAAGATCGGGGCTCATCTCCACAACCAGAGCTTCTCAAGATTCTTGCAATTCTCAGCAAATTTAAACCCACTACCCAAAAAGAATGTCAGATCTGACGGAGGTGTTCTTGATGTGGTGGCTTGAGGTTCCTTCGATGTTTGGATTCTCTATTGTCAAATTACTTGCAAACCAGAGAAAATGACTTCTTATCAAGAGGTTTTGATGAAGTAAATCTAGGATTGTAAACATGTTTCATCCGAAAGGAGATAAAGGAGATTGATGGTTTGTAGGGTTTTTGATTTTATAAGATTATGGGCTGCTGATTTCTAGGGTTCAGAGGCCAATATTTTTTATAAGTATTTTTTTTTACACATGGCACTAGTATATTAAAAAATATTATTATTAAAAAAATTATTGATGCCATGTCAGTTCTGTCTGCTTACTCATCAACGTCGTCATGCCATGTATGCAATTTTCGTCTGGTCAACTTGCCAACTCAACAAGTTGGCTGCCCTAAATTTCTAAAATCTGACCGAGTGGCCAAATTGTATCAAAAAAATCTTTCGATGACCAACTTGGAACGTTTGATCTTTGAGTGACCAAAGTGAAACTTTGAGTATCTTTCGATGACCAAAAGTTGACTTAACCCGTTTTTTTTTTTCTTCTTAAGCACAATAAGTTAGGAGTTGAAGTTCAAATTTCTATTCCCAATCCTCCATCGAATTACGGCCTTACCACAAAATAAAAAGAAAAACGGAAATGACAAATGTAAGTTTAGTAACCTATGGGAACGCAACAGGTTTATTTCATTAATTTAATCAATGAAATAATTTTATTTTCACTATTTTATTCCAGAATTCATTCTCCAAAATTTATTGTTTTAAGATAGATTCTATTGTTTTTTAAAGTATAATTTAAAATTCATTGTTTTAGTTCTGAATTCATTTGTTTTTGAAATTCAATTAAAAAAACAATGGAATTAACATTTATCCAATAAAACTCATTGACAATGGATCTTATTAGAAAGAGTTTTATGTGCTAATTCTGAATATGTAATTTTTTAAAAAAATCTAACATATATTTTAAAAGTTAAAACGTTTTAAAATTTCCTTTAAGAGACTTGGGCTACCACTATATGAGCCTCCCAACACTATTGAAAGAAAAAACCCCAACAATTTATATACAAGTAGACATAGCTTTTTATTTATTTATTTTATTTTTGAAAATATTAGTTTTATACATGAAAATGGTGGATAAAGCGCGCTATGTAAACTGGTAACCGCGGGAAGGAGGCGAATAAAAATGTTACGTAGTCAGCTTTTTCACATGCTTCATTATAAGATAGAGTTTGTGAAAGATGGGTGCAAGTCCCACCCAAAGGCGTCATATGTAACCGAACACCGTCACATGTCATAGTCGTTAGTGCGTTTTCTTAGTTTTTCTTCTCTGTTTTTTTTTGTTTGTCCATCTTTGCTAAGAAAATTTCCAGGGCAATCCTTCTCATTACTTGTCAATATAATCCACATTTTTGTTTCATTGGGCATAAACACAACACTTCATTCCATAATAGCAAACATTACACCTAACGCCAAGTTAACAACCTAGAAATTTACAAACCCTAGCGACCATTACACCTAACACCACGTTAGCAGCCTAAAAATTTATAAACGCTAACAGAGGAATTACAAAGCCTAATAAAAACACCAGACTAACACTGTTATGTAACCTGAGTTAGGCTACTCCAATCGTGATTCTAATTCAGATCCATGTAACCTGAGGTAGGCTACTCCAATCGTGATCCTAATTCAGATCCAAACATAATCTTCGTGTTATTACTCTATTGTGTCATAGACAAAGGTGTTTTAAACTCTAGATAAGAGTTATCTTCAATTAGATACATATTATCTAGGGTTTGGGTAAAGATAAAACATTGGGAGATGAACCTAAAGAGTAAGATTCCCATTTAACTACATCTCCCAAGTTCTGAGTTATGTTTTATGAGGAATTCTCGTATGTGAACCTAATTTGTGCACTTAAAATACACACCACTTTTTAAGGGTATGGATGAGTGAAATGACAAATGGGGCCCACGGCTTTAGATCCCACATGTTTCAAATTAATGGTGAAAACATATATGCGTATTTTAAGTACACAAATTAGGTGTGCATAGGAGAATTCTTTATGTTTTATTTTATATATATATATATATCTGTCAAAGAATTGTGGTTGAAGCTCATCGAAGCTTTTGCTTAAAATAGGTATGAGTTCTCGTTGCATCGATTTCTCTTTGGCATATGCAACCTGAAAGAGTGTTGGCGTGAGACAGCTCGTAGTGGAGTGGATCACTTGTTGGTGGATGATCAAACGACGTCTCCTTAGATAAAGTCTTTGGTAGGTGCCAAAGCACATGTAGCTAACGTACTTGCTGTACTTGTCGGAACATACGTTGAATCATAGATGTACTAAGGTACTTTGTCTAGTAGGATAAACCTTTGTAATATTTATTCACATAGTAGATTGTTTTGAAGATTAGTCGTTTGATAGACTCAAGTTCTTTTCCCGAATGGGTTTGCTCGTTAAAATTTTGTGTCATTATTGTTTCTTATTTTGCACATTTTTAGATAATTTGACTAATTGTTATTAGGAAAGAACACATGCATTCTCAGAAATTGTGTGGTGAAGAAACCTTGCATATTCCTTATTGAAAAGAGTAGAGATTGTAGACTAGATCTACAAACCAGTAACAAACCAACACAAACTTAAAGGACATATTATAAAAAGGTGTATGGAGGAGGAGATGATGGTGGTCTCCTCCTCCTCATATCTATATTATGAGAGAAACTCTGTCAATATAATCCATCAGTAAAATGCATCTCAACAATTTAATTTTTGAATTCATTAATTGTAAAGTCTATATTATGTTCATTTTGAAGAAAAAAAAAGTTGTTTAAAACAACAAAGAAATCTGGACAGGAGTAATCCATTAGAATGAGCAGGGAAGCCATCTGAACGGTTGATGGACAGATGTAATTCTAGATGAGTTTTAATGCTACGAAGAGTTTTAGTTTTAATGAATCTTGTTTTTCAAGTTGGTCTCCAATTAGGAACAAGATTGTTATCAGATTTACAACTGAAAACATCTTGGGGAGGGACTTCAAGATAGAATTAAACTCTAAGATCTTTTTTCTACTATAAATACTAGTTGTTCATGAGTTTTTTTTTGGTAGAGAGAAATGTGTGTAGAGAGCATTGAGAGAGAGCAAAGGAAAAACTTTTTCATGTATCAATTGAGTTTTGCATGGATTTCTTGGTGAGAGATTCCAAGATGTAGAGTATTAGAGATATAAGCTGGAGTGGGGCTTATGATAATCTCTTGTGCTCTTAGGTATTCTTGGGTAGAGAGGTCACTACGAATATGGTTGTATAAATTTTCATTTAGTGAAGTTTCTCTGGTTGTCTTTTGACAACATCCGTGATTTTTTTTCTTTGGTTTTGGAGTTTTTCACTTAAATTGCTTGTGTTGTGATTGTGTTGATGTTCTCAATTTCAATTTCTCTTTTGTTCTTAATATTGTCGAAGGAGGATCCTATGGTAATTTCCCAATAACTGATATTGGAGCATGGTATTCATGAAGACATGGATGTAGAGAGTGAGCCGTGAAGGGATATTGCTGAGAGAGATGCAACAAGAATATTGTAGTGCAACAGGAAAAGCACAACAGGATTGATGTTGTATGGGTGTGTCGGGTGTGGCACTGGAACATGCTATACCGATAGAGGTACTGGACTGGGTGTGTAGCATATGGCTCTACCTCATGCATGGGTGGTAAAGCTCATAGAGGAGATGATGGCCGAAAGTGAGATGTTACTGGGTAGAGGTTTTTTTGGCAGTGGAGTTATCATATAGTGGAGCTTTTGTGGGGTAGCTGAAGTTGTCATTGTAGCATGAGGAGTGGACAATCTTGGCACTTGATGAAACATTATCAAGAGGAGCAGGTTCGGCTAAAAGCTCCAAATCTATTGATGGAGATGCCAATATTGTCGTTAAAAGTCCCTTTTCTTCATAAGAGGTCGGTTATACTTTTGGCATGTTGATTGATCTCTGGATTTCCATAGAAGAGGATGTGTTACTAAAAGCGGGTCCACAGGTTTTCACGCGGGCATTGGTTTGGCATTGATGTAGGGTGTGTGGTAAAAAAAAGCATGTCGAGGGCTGAGGAACTCCCGAAAAAGCCAAACATGATAGTTGCACCATAATTTTCAGCAAGTTTTTTTTGACATGAAGCCAAGAGAATATATGACATTGCCATTCAAACACCAAAGCTCAAATAATGGTTAAAGAACAATTTATTCAAAGAATACCTATGGCCATGCAAAGAGTGGTTTTGATGCAGCGAGGCCCGTAAACGCCCAAGGGAAGGTGGGTACACCACTAACAGAACACACAGGCCCACATGGACAGGGGGCAAATCCCTAGGCCCAAGCCCAGCTCACAAGATTGGACCTAACTATCCATTAGAAAACCGGTTGACTAATGTTAGGTTTGCCCAACTTATAAACTAGACATTGAACCCCTTCAATTCCGATGTGGGATTCCCGCATTAGGTTTCCACAAGGATTAACACCCCAAGAATAAGCAACAACAACAATATTGAAACTTAAGAGCCCAAAAATAAGAACTCCCCTACCTCTTCTCCTTAGCGTTTTACCAAAATTCACAAAATTGACCCACATGCGCACCAATTGCTTTTCGAATACTATCCATTGAGCTAATTACCCATAAACAACACAATTTGTCATTAACAACCCAAAATAATTTATTCAAACTAAAAATCCCAAAATACCCATGAACCCTGAAATCCCAAATCACCTAAATCCCCAAATACAAGCTTTTAGGTTTAAGAGACTTACTAAGGGTATAGAAACAAGTAAAAGGAATGGATTCAAACTTCCTTTAGGCCTCCAATAATGTAAGAACTTCGAGTTTGGGTTCAAACCTTGAAAATTAGAACAAAGAGATGAGTTGAAGAACATATAGTCTAGAGAGAGAATCCATAATTCAACTTGGAAACAACTCAAGTTAGAAGAATATTACCTCAATGGATGATCTTGAGTAATGGAGATGACGAATTTCGACATAAAAATGGGGTTAGGGTTGTTTTGGGTCAGAATATGTGAATGAAATTGCAAAAAATTGGTGTTTTAAACATATTCACGAGTACAGGTTTTTTTATGAGATGTCTGAATAGTTGGATAGGCCGTCCGGATAGATTTTCACCTGTACCACTCTGTGTCATTTCTTTCCATATCCATTCGGACAGATGAATAGTGTTGTCTGGACAGTTACACCTGTGTTCAATAAAATTCACTTAAAACTACTTGAAAACCTATAATCAACGACCGAATCACTTGGTATTAATTTTTAATATTTTAAGCCACAAATTTGACTATTCGAACTTATCTAACCGGCTCAAATGGATACGTACTCAATACATGTCGATACAAGAACTCTAAAGTTACGGGGTATTACATGATAGTAGTCCACCATGTCTGTGAGATCTGCTATTTTGTTATCTGTGTTAGAACTACTGATATGTTATATGTATTGACCTTATTGATATATTATTTGTTTTATAAAATATCTATTTTTTATTTGTTAATTGTTTCTAATATTTATTATTTGTTTCTTACAAATATTTTATTTTTTACAGTGGAGAAGGAAAATTAGGTGTGGTAGATGTGATAATTTAGGAAACTAGAATAGAAAGGCATGTAATGTTATCATCATTTTTTCAAAAAAAAATTATAATTGTATTCATGAACATAAAAATTTTTAGTATGACAAATAACACATTTTTAAAAAGTTTTAGATTGTGTATGACATATGTTATTTGTAAATTTTTATACAGGTGAGATTGATTTGGTTTAATTTTGTTATGTGTTTGGGATATATTTCATTTGAAAATTTATGACAGATAAAGCATATACCATATAATTAGATCCAAAAGAGATCCGTCATAACCAGAATAAGAAGTAAAAGAAACTACAAAAAAAAGAAGAAAGGTGATGCACCTTTTCAGATATAATTTCAGTAGATTCAAAGCGGATATAATATTAATAGATATAATATCAGATGTTAATGACAATCGAAGGACGACCTTATCATTTAGTTCTCTATTTCTCTCTCTAGATCAAAAGCTCTGTCTCTGCCGCATGTGAAGGAAGAAGAAGGAGCCCCGATCACGATCTCAATCGCACGGAGGAAGAAAAAGAATGTCGATCTATGTCTCAAGCAAACGAAGAAGAGAGAAGAAACCCTATTAAGGAAGAAGAGAAATTGTTACTTTGGATAGCTCACTAAGTCCTAACGTGGGCCGAAATAAGCACGTATACTTCCATGTGATAGGTTATTTGGTCCTAGACTCAATATAAACTACTTGAAAATAGATGCACCGGGATAGAATTGAACTTCCAACCCTGAACAAGATTCTTTATTCTTAAGTGCTTTAAGTCCGGAGAAATAACGAGTTAAAGGGTAAGCGTTAAACATTTTCAGCGTATTAAAAATGTAGTATGTTGTATCAAACTTTTTGCCATTAAATCTTGATGGTGAAGTCTGTATATCGTGTCTTCTTTTTCATCAAAATAGTTCAAAAAGTGGGTCCTGACCATGGAGTATCGTGACGACTTCTGCATTATTTCTGCAGAAAAGAACACTACAAGAGGAGAGAACGTTGAAGCGTTCACCTTTTAATTTGTTTGGCAATGGTGAACAATTAGCAAAACAAACAGCTTCAATCGTGTGACCTTATTTCACCAATTCAATCAAACCTCAAAAAAGTGAAGAACCAACGCCTCCAGAAGTAGTGCAAAAAACAAACAAGTTGAATCTTCAATCCTCAAAATGAACACTGCTGTTAAACGGTAGAGTCAAACAACTCCTTTTTTTTTTACCGTATCACATGTCTCCCTCTCGATACGTAAAATGTCAGTTGGGAAAACAGTTTCACGAATCACACAGAGACAGAAACCAAAAGAAAAAGGAGACAGTTTTCCTTGCTAAATCCAAGGCTATACGGATAAGAACGAAATCAAGAATTTACAGTCTAAAAGTGTGTGTACAAACTTGCAATGGCGGTCATTTTTATTTGGGTTTTCTTTTGTTGCCTATATAAATGGCTTGCTTCTTGCTTGCTATTCTCATTCATTGACACTTGCGAGTGAAAGCAAAGACGCGTGTGCGATTCTCTCAAACCAATTTCTGCTTCTTTATAAGGGAAATAATTTCCTTCTCTCGAGGTTCTTGATTAGATAAGATTGAAAGAAGTTGTTGGAAGAAGATAGTAGTGATGGAGAATGTCGCACATTTCTTGTTTGGAATCTTTGGTGGGCTTTTGATCTCTTTCTCTTCAATTTTCTTTGCTTCTTTGGAGCTCTATGTTTCTTGGTTTTGGCGGTCTAATGGTTGCTCTGTTTCTTGGGTTTTTTCTTTGTGCAGGAAATGCCACTGCTCTTTTCCTCTTCTTGGCACCCACGTATGTTCCTTGAAAACACAATTTCTATGGATTTTTTGTCTTGATTTCTTGACATTGCATCTGGGTTCTCGAGATTTCTCTCCATTTACAAGTTTTCTTCGAAATTTTCTTGCCCACACACTACTAATTCCACCACTGCTTGTCCATCTTGGTTTTCCTTAGAATTCTCAAGGAGAAACTCAAATTGGTAGTTAACTATCATTATTCTATGCACCCAAGTATTTTCTTTGAAAATACAACTTCTCTGCCTTTTTTCACTGTGATTTCTTGGAATTCCATGTGGGTTTCTGAGATTTCTCTCCATTTACAAGTTTTTTGCAAATGAAAATTTTCCTTGCTCACACGCCACTAATTCCCGTTTGTCTATCTCAAGAAAAACTCAAATTGGTAGTTACTTCTATTCTTTTGTTGAATCTCATGAGAATTTGGAGTTGATTTTGTGACAGAATTACGTTTAAGAGGATCATAAGAAGTAAATCCACGGAGCAATTCTCAGGAATCCCATACGTGATGACCTTGCTCAACTGTCTCCTTTCTGCCTGGTTAGTTTCGCTTTGCTCCGACCACCCACCTTTTCCTCGCTTTGACCTTTTCACCCCTCTATATGTTTGTTGTTACTTGTAAACAATTTCACTTTCTCTAGTGCATGCTACTGTCGTGATCTCTCTACCGCACCAAATTTTCAATTGTTTCGGAATTTTTGAATTCTTTGTGGAATCAATGATGGGATTTCATGGATTTCTGTGGTTAAAAAATTTTGGGGCAGGTACGGTCTTCCATTTGTGTCAAAGGGCAACATCTTGGTGTCCACGATCAATGGCACAGGAGCAGGAATTGAAATCATATATGTTCTTCTCTTCATCTTCTATGCACCAAAGAAGGAGAAAGCCAAAATCCTTGGACTCTTCACAGCAGTACTCGCTTTGTTCTCTGCTGTGGCATTGATTTCATTGTTTGCCTTACATGGTAAGACCAGGAAGCTCTTCTGTGGATTTGCTGCCACTGTTTTCTCAATCATCATGTACGCCTCACCTCTTTCAATCATTGTGAGTCAGAGAACCCAAAAACCCTTCAAATTCAGCTCTTCATTTTTCAAATTGAGATTATAAGATGATGGATTTTATTGCAGAGGATGGTGATTAAGACCAAGAGTGTGGAGTACATGCCCTTCTTTTTGTCACTGTTTGTGTTCTTGTGTGGCACTTCATGGTTTGTGTTTGGACTACTTGGTGGTGACCCATTTGTGGCTGTGAGTTCAATTTTCCTCCATTTATTCCAATCTCAACAAGTTTACTCAATTTTGGGATGAAATGGGATTCTGGGTTTTGTTTGTTTTGCAGGTGCCGAATGGATTCGGGTCAGGTCTCGGGGCGATCCAATTGATTCTATATGCGGTTTACAGGAATAACAGAAAGGGCACGAGTGATGGGTCTCTGGAAGAGATGAAACCTCCAAAGGAGAAGCAACACTCACAAAATGCTGATGAGCAAGCGTAATCAGTGTTGGTGTTTGGAGCGGGTTGTGAGTCATAAAAGGAAATCTTTGTAACCACCGGTTACACAAAGTTTCCAGGTTTTCAGGGTTGAAAGGGGCTAACGTTTACAATTTCCCATGTTTGTAATTTTGTTTTCAAGTTAATGACAATGGCCTGTTCATTGTGACTAATGACTAATCGGTTAAGATACTAATCACAACTCTTGTTTAATCAGAGGATGGTTTGTACGAAATTAAAAAATTAAGATAGTTATGGATAAATAAAAAATGTCATGCTTAGTGAGTTAAACATAATAGGTGGTATACAGAGGAAGGAAAGAATTTCCTAAAGACAATTCAGATAATAATCAAACTAGGAAGTCAACCAAGAAAATGGGAACCGTAGGCACGTAATCTCAACCTAACAACCATGCATGACCCGAGGAAGCGGAAGCAAATCGGTTGACTCAACCGAATGAGGAAATACTTCACAGAGAATCTCCTTGAGTCAATCCAGGGGAAGTGAATCATGGTATCAGGTCACAACGACCTCAATGTCAGGATCCTCATATCACAACGTCGATATCAAATTACATCTCACCTCAACAGACCTAACAATCAAGGATATGAAAATCCCAATAGACGACTCATAGCGCCTGTAAAGGCACTATACACTTGAGTGAGAGGAATGCACTCTAAATTGCATCATTAGATTATTGATTACTCTTGAGAAAGACACTGACTTGAGCGTTGGAGTGTCCCCAAGCCACAATTGGCCGCCTATTCTTAATCTTGCAGGTTGGAGATTCACTGTTTACGTCACCGTCTGAACCCCAGCTACTGACATATCTAAGGTTGTGAAAAAAATTGCATTGACATTACTTATCACAATTCTTTTTCTCCAAATGATGTTCTTCCCATTATTCCATTGTTTACAAATTTTGTGCTGCTGAAACAAGTAAATTTTAGTCTAATCGATTTTGAGGAGGAGAACACGCAAATTTTAAGTTTTTTAAGGAAAGCAGTGGATCAAAAAATAATTGAATCTATTAGAATTAATTTGGCTTGTTTGGTGGGCGGTCTCGACAGCGGTTCCACTTCCACCAAATGGAGGTATTAACCCTGCGGTACCGACATCAGATACTTCCCTTAATACATGCAAATGCCTCCATTATCTAGGTGTCACTCACTCCGAAAATGATAAGTATCTCACCACCCCTCCCTCTCGTCCTACGATTGTGAGACATCAGGGTGAAGATGCTTTAATTCGACCATCCTTTCCTCGGTTCCCTTGGCCCACGCCAGCTCCAACCTCTCCTTCATTGGACTCCGATTTAGTGCGGCGGATCTCAAATCCGGACTAGACAATATTTCACTATTTTTTGTATTATGGACAGTAATTCCATTATTTTCTTTATTTTCAAACCATTGTTTTTGGTATTCCATATAGTAATTCCATTGTTTTTTGTATTGCATACAATAATTCTATTTTCTTATATGTAATTAGAAAATGGTATATAATTACTCTAGCATAGTAAATCTATCCCCTTTTGTATTCTAGACAGTAATTTCATTGTTTTGTATGTAATTACATTACTTTCAATGTTTTTAAAAATGAGATTGTTCATGCTATACTTGTAATTACATAGTTTTCAAAAACAATAGAATTACATTAAAAACACATGCCACGATGGATTATGTAATACAATTGGTTAATTCTAGTTATTTGTCAGTAATATATATATTCAACTATCAAATTTTAATATTTTAAAATAAGAAATGAGATTTCTCATGTTACACCATAATTATATTGTTTTTAAAAACAATGAGTTTTCAGTAAAAATATAGAAAACAAGAATTCAAACTTTTTTAAAATGTGAATTTAGTCTAAATTTCACCTTGTATGGCCTAATTTCAATATTTTAATAAAATCACTTTTTTTAAAAAAATAGTGGAATTCCTTTGTTTCAAAAAAACAATGTAATTAAGAACAAGCAGATAAAAATTATTGATAAAGCGTCTTGTTGGAAAGAGTTTTACACGTTAATTCCAAATATATAAAGTTTTTTCAAAATCTAACATAAATTTTGAGAGATAAAATGTTTTGATATTTCATGTAAGAAAAAAGGGTAAAAAAACAGTGATTTTACTAGATGATGTCAGTGTGTGCGAAAAAAGAAATTGGACCGGTGGTTTTAAGGAAATATGGATAATTTTTGTCCCAAAAACATAACAATGATATATTTTCTATGTCAAATGCTGTTAGACTTGGGATGGGTTGAGCTACTTTAGACTTGAAAATTGGAATACCTCTAGCACTATCACACTACAACTTTTGACTTGGTAGACGCTTGTCCCAAAGATCTTTTTCGACAACAACAATTAGTTTCAGTTATTCATATCAGCGGCGGCTTGTTGGAGGGACACACTATCTTGTGCTATGGCACCTCATCCTTCTCACACTAAAGAGTTGCCTTCAGTTTGCAGGTAAGATCTATAACTAGCATAATTTTTTCTCACAAAAATCATTTAACTACATGACTTATTATCAGCAAGTGATGCTCAATTGTAGGGATGTAATTGTGGAATACACGAAGGAAGTGACAACGCTAGGTGTTACATTATTTGAATTCCACATCACCTTAACGGCATGGGATGCACAGAGGGAATTTATTTCTTGGGACATTATCATCCAACATGTCGAGAACCATAATTAACTATGGCAAGTGTTGATAGTGTGTTCCTGACTGTGCTTCTTCAGGACCAAATCGATGGTCTTCATGTCCTTTGTGAAAATTAATGGATTGATATCGCTCCAATTCATTATAGTTGGTCTTGCCTCCCCTGTGTTTAGTGTGCATTGTTGTTTTGCTTGGGACTCTTTTGAGTTTTGAGCAATCAAATATACTTGAAATCGAAGAAGAAGACGAGAAAATTTCCCATGATATTGCATCTCAAAAGGCCAGAGTTAATAGGGGAGGACAATCTTGTTATTAGAGATGAGAGTCTTGTTGTAGAAAAATTTTGGTGTAGACGTATTAATTTTCAATTGAATATGTAAATATAAATTTATTTATTTTTTTAGTTAAGGATTAATATGTCGTTCTAAATAAGGATATTTATGTAAAATAAAAAAAATTTAAAAATGGCGTAAACTTAGTACATTAATGGTGTGCAAATAAAATTTTCCTTAGTTTCAACATGGATTTGGACATTATCCTTCGTGGCCCATTATGCAAGCCTACACTTTTGACCCAAAAATTCATATATTGTTGCAAACACATACATTCTAACCAAGGAAAAAAAGAAAAAATTTGAAAGATTTGGGCTTTTTAACTTTTCCTTTTTGCCTTATTTGGATCTCAATCCTTTGTTTAACTAGTTGTACACCCGCATTACGTGCGTCGTGTATGAATACTACCCGAATAATAAGGCTTTGAGGTCACAATCCTACAAAATTAAGACGACCTTAGATATATGAATCAAAGGAAAAAAATGCTAATAGAACTTGAAAACTGATGATGCAATGAATCAAACAAATTAATTTGGTCTCCAAAACATGTATTAGTAGCATGTAAGGATTTATTCTCCAAGTAAGTCTCCGGAACATGTCACCTAGAATGTTAAGTACCTAATTTATCCACGCGCCCATTATTTTTTATTTGTAAAAACAATTTTTTGATATCGCACACTCCTAGACACATAGTCAGACACTCAAAGATCAATCTAATATGGAGGCACTATTGAGTAGGAAAAAAATCCATGAACAGTGAGGAAAATGAAACTAGAATGATTTGTAGCTAAATTGTGAACCTCAGAAATAGTTGAGAGCACATGGAAGACATATGCATATTAAAAAAAGACAATCTCTAAGGCTTGTGGTGGTTGTGCAAAAAATTCGAGAGAGTGTGTTGTGGTATCAAGTTTGAGTCCCCTAACTCGCTTATCTTTTTTTTTAAAAATACCATCCTCAAAAGAGCCATAATCCTCAAAATTTAACGCATATAATTGTGATAGGATGCAGATTATAATAAAGCAACTATAAATAAATAAAAACAGAAGCAACTATAAAGTTAAGAACCACCAACTGAGATATTTTTTTTAATTATAGGGATAAGTATCACAAAAGCCCTTAAACTTACCAGAAAGGGTCAACTCACCCCTTAAGCTTTTTTTCATATCAAATCAGCCTCTTGACTTTAACAAACAATTCACATTTGTCCTTAATAAATAGTTCATGTTTGGCACGAAAAAAATCTTGAGGGCTGAATTGATAATTTTTGATAAGTTTTGAAGCTTCTGTGATACTTATTCCTTAATTCTATAAGAGATAGAAGTTGCGGAGAAGAAGGAGTGACAGGAAAGCAACAACATGGTTTCTTGAGGAATCAAAAAATATTGTTGAATTATATTACACAAACCCATTTGAAAAAAATTCAATATCCTTCAATGTGCACTTTTGACAAACACATCCAAACAAATACACAAGTAGTGTCATGGTAAAAACTAAGAAATGAAGAGATACGTACCTGGAGCAACGCTAAATAAAAAACGATAGAGAATTCAGGAGAAAATAAATTCAAATTTGATAAGAATCCTGATAATTCAATCTAATAAAACCCAAAATTGGTGAAGTACCTCGTGAGTCAGGCTCTTTTTTTTTTTTTTTTTTGCTTTGAAACACGGAAAGCTACCATCTGAGGGCAAACAATTTGTGAGATCAGGTGATGTTCAAATGAATCCACCTTATGAGAATTGAAGAACAATAAGCAGCTATCCAAGCATAATCAATAAATAAAGAAGCGACCGTTGACTTGACTCTGCACCAAGAGGTGACAAATCCATGATGGAGCAAGGAAAGGGGAATTGATCCCAACGCATTCCATGGAAGCGGAGATGAGCAACCGAACACATACCATCCAAGCGGAGAAAGTATTAGGAAAATTGATTATTGCAAATCAATTGGAGCAGGAAACATCTTTTGATCGTGATCTTCCAGGTATTTAGAGAACACCCATCCAAAACAGAAGCCATAGACGCTTCAAAGATTTTCATTGATTGGGTTTTTATATTATTTATGAATACTATGAGTCGATTCAAGAGAAATGTATCTACCCGAGATTCGTGTAACATGAACCTAGATTGAGATAGATGATCGCTTTTTTTGTTCTTGAGACTATTAATTGACGCAAGGTAGATAGATGTATTTATGCGTGAATCGTCAAACAACGAACTCTCGTTCTTTTTTGTTCTTGAGACTATCAATCGACGCAAGATAGACGTATTTACGTGTGAATCGTCAAACAACAAACCTAGAATGATATGATATGCAACAAACTTTTTTTTGTCTTGATAAATAATAAATATTTTGGGATTTAATTAAGGGTGCATTTGGTATGAGGGTAAGAATTTGGGGGTATAATTTGTTATCCATGTAAATGTTACAAGGGTAATAATAATTATGGAGAATAATTATTACCATTGTTTGGTAAAGAAGGGTAAAATTTACCCGATCATTCATTACTCTTGTTTGTTACAGCTATACGTTATTGGTGTAATACCGTTATCCTTGTTTGTTATTATTGTAATGAACCAAACTAAAAAAAAGTGAGATCATGTTATTTCTTTTATTGTTACGACTATCATGTACAGAAATTTTAAAAATATAGATACATATGCGTATATATACACACACACACAGAGGTAGACACATATTATATATATATATATATATATATATATATATATATATATATATATATATAACAACAATTGTTAATAATTTCAACAAAATAATTTGATAACATTCAAATCCATGACAAAGACGTAACACAAGTTTTTTCTAATATTCAAATTCATCATTGGTAATTATCCAATATCTAAATTCAAACATATAAAACATAGCACATAAGTTTTTTCTAATATCCAAATTCAAGCAAACCAAGCATCGCACATAAGTTTTTTAAAACATCCAAATTTAAGCAAATTAAATGTAGCGCATAAGTTTTTTCCTCCAGACAATCACTAAATCAAACCAAGCACCATCTTCACATAAAGGGTTTTCTCCTCCACATAATCCATAGCATAGAAGTTTTCAATACCTTCAAGAGTCATCTTCTTCATTGCCCGCACCACTTGCAATGTCTGTAGACCTGGTAACTGCCCAATATCATATTTCAATTGTGCCCTATCTATAGGTTTTGAACTAGTAGTAATGGCAGCAAAAATTTGTGAGAGCTGCTCATTCCCAGTATCAAAGGTCGCCTCCACCTTTCTAGCAAGTTCAGCTTGTGAATTTTCTATCTCTTCTAACTTTCTCTTGTAAGCTGACTCTCTTGTTGAACTAGAAGTTGCAGTGGTTGTGGGAACTTCTTCATTGGGTGTAGCAATAGATTGGGAAACACGATCAGCAGCAGTGGCTGCATTAGTCCTTATAGCCCTATCTTTGGCAAAAATCTCCTCAAACTTATCATACAATGGCTATGATTTCATATACAACCCCTTCGCAAAAGGATAACTCTACTAAGAACAAAAATCAACATTATTCTAAACAATTCCCTGCATAATTACACAAGAAAACACTGCTAAACAAATTAATCGTGTGTGTAATCAAGAATACTATTATCAAACCACTATAACCAAGCTTTTTCAAACAAATATAAATAATTATAACAAAAGAATAGAAGTGTACTCAATTATCAAATAATGAACGTCAAACAAAAACCAAAATTACAGAACTCAAGACAAAAATTAATAAAGGAAGTACCTTGACCCATTCATCAGAAATAGTCTTATCATCGGTTACCATCTTCCTTTCATCATCCCACCCAAAGCCACTTCCCTAAACAGAGAGACCAAAAACATACGAGGTATTAGGAAACGAAAATCTATCCAAGGTACGACGTGACTCACAAATTGTTGGAATCGGGGTTCATGCCAAAGGACTACCTCAAGTCAATCAATAAGACAAAAGCAAAGCAAAGAGAATAGAGATAAAAAATTATCAGAGAAGAGAGAAATTCAAGCCATACCTAGAAGCTTCAAGGGAGAGATTTGGGAATTCAAAGAGAGAAGAGGGCGTTTGCGATGAGGGAGACGAGCGCAGATCTTCGATCGAGCTTCTAGGTTGCAACGAGAGAGACAAGCACAGATCATCGAGAGAGACAAGCACAGATCGTTGATCGAGCGTTGCAACGAGATAGAGGTAACGCGCAGAAAAAATATTCCTTATGTGTGAGGAGTTTTTTGGGATTTAATTAAGGGGGTAATAGGTTAGAGTAAAACTTCCTATTACTTTTTATTACCTAGGTCCCCCACCAATAAACTTTATGTATAAAAAATAAATTCAATTACTAAAATTTATCACAGGAGTAAAAGTTATACTGACATAACAAACACAAATAAACTCAAAATTTAATTACCTTTGTAACCATTACACCCCATTACCCCTGTACCAAATGCACCATAAAAGTTAAATTCAGGTAGCCAAATATCTTCATGAGTTTAGCTTGATGACATGGCAGGCTCAGAGAAAGAGAAAATATTCTCTGAGCTTTAAGTTTTCAAGAATGTATAGAAGATACTAAATTACTAATAAGTCTAGTCCACTAGAAAGCTAAAGTCCATATGGACTATGGAGACCTGAGTCACCTGACTTGTATCTAAACCCAATATCAACCAAACTTGCGTTCAAGCCCAATATCATAATGCCCAAACCACATACCCAGCTACAGCCCATTTATATTCTAAAGCCCAAGCCCAATATCTCCGATTCACGATCGCTACGGTCGCTGGCCTCGAACAGACTGCGACTGTCCCTTCCAGCGCCGGTGACAAAACCCCTCTCTCACGTGTCTTTCTTCGTCTCGGGCCAAGGCCTTCACGAATAAACTGGTACTAGTAGCACTGTAGGTGATGGTCGTGTAGATTCAAACAGAGCAATATGGCGGTAGGGGGGACAAATTTCGCGTCGTTGTTTGAGAGATTGAAGGTGGAAGATCCATGGCTCCCTCCATCCACTTGGGAATCAATTCCTTCCGAAGGTGGCGTTCGCTTCTCCCAGCACGACATTGCCTCTTCGGCTTCTTCTCGCTCCGATCCTAACTACCAAACTTCTTCCGTCTCTGTAAGTGTCCATTTTCACATATATGTTATTGTTGGTACGTTACCCAGGTTAGCTGGTGTTCTTAATTTCGTGAACGAATAGCTTTTAGTTAGCAATATGACATTCCAATTGCTAATGTTTTTTATTTTGTTTGTATTTGGTGTACTGTGTCATTTTGCAAGGCCTGTGAACTGCTGTTTCTTATCTTATAGATATACTTAATTTCCATGATGAAATGTGAAGCACTTTGACTCGTCAATGATTAAGAAGAGGCATATAAGTTTCTGTTATGAATATGACTAAGTATAGTGGATGCAGTTTTTAAGGGATTGTAAACGACTATTTTACGAGCTTCAATTGTTAATTTGGTTGGTACGAGATATTAGTTCATTTCTATACTGCTGGGTTTACAGGATATTTGTTAATTAGTTGCATTTATTTATCTACTTGTTTTCTAGATGTATTGCCTGTTTTACCTTCTAAAACCCTAGTTACAGACATTTGATATTTGCACATGCGAGCATATCTTAGTCTCATAGAATGTCATAAACTCCCCTGTCAACTAGGTAAACTATTGGGGATTAACTTTTTGTTACAGTCATATAAAAGTTGCATATTATAGTTTTGTTTGATGCTAGTTTCAGTTCTGTCAACACGGTCTGTTATAAGTATGTTTATACCCAGTTTCTTACTATTTTAGCTTAGTATGTTTCTCTTGAGTCTCCCTTAGACGAATGGCTTTTCATTCATATGGGAAGAAGGAAAAAGGAAGATGAAGAATAACAAGGCAGTAAACTTTAGTTAATTTTACTTCTCTGTTCAAGCAAAGGATAGTAACGTTCATGATTCAGCTATTTATTTTTATTTCTCTCATGTCATAAGTATAAATATTTGCTGTAGGAGGCCAGTGTGGTGAGGTTAGCACTGAATGCATTACAAGGTGTACAGTCAGCCCTCATGAGCATTGAGAAACTCTCTGGCGCATTCTGTTTTGACCCAGCTGATCGGACTGTCAATCAAATTCCAAGTTTATGGAATAGGTCTTCAAGCACTCATGCTATAGGTAGTATGCTTAACTCCATAGGCTGCTCAGGTTGCTTAGTTTTTCTCCTGTATAGATTTGTAGATCATTTTACAAATTTGGATTTGGATTCGAATTCTGTTGGGGAACGACGTGAAATTTCTGCATCCACGGCAAATGTAAGTCATTGTGGTGGTGAAGTACAGGCACAGCAGGACCGCTACCCTCCTTACAGTCTTGTTAATCAGGCGTTTGCCATTGCTGTGAGAAAGGTTTTGGAAGGTTACACATGTGCACTGGATACATTGAGTGCATCAGTGGGATTAAGGCGTTCATCAAAGAAAGCTCCTTTGCATGCATCTTCTGGCACAGGATGCCTTAGTAGTGTAGTGCATCCTGAAGTAACACTGCTGGAGTTATACCTCCATACAAAGGAATTGAAGACTCAGATTGAAGCTCTCGGAAGTATATGCAACTTGCATAAGTTAGCTCTTTGCTTCTTATCATCGTCCTTTGAGGACGTAAATGCCAGTGCAGTTCTGGAATTTCAAAACTTCTATCAGGGAGGGGATCTGCTTACTTATTTGTATACTCAACTACAGGTGGGTCCAATTCTATTTCTTTCTTCTCTTTCTATAATGTCGGCTTGTTGCGCTGATTATACCTCTTTTAGTTCCTGATCCTTGTATCATTACTTTTTTGACGTACTTGTTCATTTCCACTGTTTTAATTATCAGCTTCTCTGAATGCATATTAAAAAGCCTTAATTTAGCTACTTCAATGAAGAATACATTAGAGTTAGGTATTTGCGCTGCTTAAATTTGTAAAATCTTCTCTGCAACAGGACATCCAACTGTTGGCTACTAATTATTGGATGTCATCCTCATCTGACATCTGGGAGAGTCATATGCTCTTTTTTAGTCTCATAACTTCTTTTACTTGCTGAATTTGCTGCAGCCAGATATTAGATTACTCTATTTCTTGAATTTATCAATTTATTTCTTTTGTGTTGTATACCAAGTTTCGATGTACATGCAGGTTGCTGATCCTGCACACTGTACTATACTCAAGTTTCTTTTTCTTCGGTCATGTGAGCCCTATTGTGGATTTATTAGATCATGGATATTCAAAGCTGAGATCCTCGATCCGTACAAGGAATTTTTTGTGGAATATGTTGAGAAACCACTGTCTTTTTCATGTATTGATTCTGGAAATTCCATTGACTTCTCATTGGCAAGTACTCAGGTAATGTTTTAGTTCTGAAACTCTGGTTCTTGAGAAATTATATACATATGCTGTAATTTGGAAGTAATTTTGAATCTTGTAATATGATTTTGCATGACCTCTTCAGGAGCGAGATGGAGTTGCTGTTCCCTGTTTTTTCAACGACTTCCTGGTTCCAATTTTGAGGGCTGGTCAACAGCTTCAAGTACTGATGAAATTACTTGAGTTTTGTTATCTTGAAGCCCCTGGAGCTCATATGTATCAGGATTTTCTTCCTTCTTGTAGTGGATTTTTAGGAAATGATTCCTTTTATGCATCTCCAATGATTTTAAGCAAAAAAAATTTCGAAGCCACCGTAATTGCAAGAGACAGCTATTATAGAAAGATGCAGGAGAAACTTGACAATCTTTGGACAAAATTAGAATTTAGATATCATCAGGTAATGCTAATATCGTCATCTGTTTGAGTGCGTTCATGCCTTCTTTTACAATATTTATTGATTAGAAACATGTACAACTTTTATAATAAGTTTTCTTTACCTTGTTTCATTGTTCATGTGCTACCGCTTAAACTTTCCCTTCGTTGATATTCTTTTTGTGCCTATGCCTCTCCCACTTGTTTGTTATAGACTTCAGAGAAAAGAGAAAGGAGACATTCGTCAGCGTAAAAAGGCTAACCGACAAAGTTCATTTTTTTGGCCATGCCGTAAAGTGAAATTATATCTTATATTAGTTAGAGATGTTGGCGAACTACTACGAATCTATACATTCCCCATCTATATCAAATCCCAACGAGAATAGAAGCAAGAGAGTGAGAGAGAGATAGAAAGGGAGAAGTGAGGGTAAGGGAGAAAAAGAAAGGGTGTTAGGGACGAAAGAGAAAGTATCCAATAGAGACAATAGATCACGTAGTCCCTGGAATCCAATATTGAACCTCCGCTTCGTCCTTTGCCCTGACTAAATCATCCCACTAGGAAAGATATCTTCTAGTCATCGTTTCAGTTGAGATTCAAGCATAGAAAACAAATAGCAATGAAAGGGCACTCGGAGGAGGTTCTTATGTTAGACTGAATTTACAATGAAGGTCTGAGGTACGAAGTCTTAGAAAGCTACTCTTGATCTTAAAGAAGATCCTATTGAGAAGATAGGTTTTTTTAAGAACTCCTAACCTACCTACCAAAAAGGGAAACACATCTGAGGGATACTAATATGAAGAATAGCCTTTCTTATTTGTATTGTCCTTGGGACACTCGTTATAATGTTATTTTCCTAGATAACTTTGTTAATTGAATTCACGTATGGATTGCCTAGAAACATTTATGCTTTCTAAACCGCTTTCCCGGCTTTATTGCTTATCTGTAACTACACATAAAAAAAGAAAGAAAGGAACGAACGAGATTCGCACTGGGCACAGCAAGCAAGAAGGCATGAGCTAATTATTCAAAGCAAGGTAATGTTTTTCACCGGAAACTCCCAAAACCTGATTTGATCGCTGAGAGCCCGCAAGAAGGGCAGGAGCTTTTTAGACCGAGGCTGGGGGAGAGATTTACTTACACGTTGGGCATCCTCGTCCACACGTCTTCTCGTGGGGACAACAGGGAAAGACCCGGCCGACCTGTCCAGGGCTCGAGGGCGAGCTTTATTTAAGAGAGAATGGGGAGTGAATCGAAAGGCTTCCGTTTTGGTTTGGGGGCTTTCGGGCTCCTCTCGATATTTTCCGTTGCTCTCCAAGTGTGTTTGTTCCCCCCCTTCTTCCTTACCATGTCAAGTCTTTGTGAAATAACTCCGATGAGAAGAAAAAGAAGGCGTTAAGAGACCCTACTGGTCCAACCCTAGACACTCTAAGATCCTTTTTCAAACCTACTCCCGTTTCTATTCAAGAGATAGATAAATAGACACATCCCATTGCACTGATCGGGGGGTCTGCTTAAAATAAGGAAATAGATTATCCCATTACGATGAAATTTGGGGTTCCTTGAGCATGCCAGCCTGGCATTATCATTGATCATGGTGCAGTGAACCAAAGATAAAATAAGAAAGCGACGGATTCGATCATGTTCGACAATTTTGAAAATGCTTTGTAGGGTTGATTAACTTATTTTTTCATTTTTTGTGATAATGGATTTACACACTGAAATATTTTAATATTCTTATTGTGGTAGTTTGTGCTTGTTCTTGGGTCTAGACTTGTCCAGTACATCAGCAAACAATCATGTCAAGTGTTCTTAACTTGCATAAATAAACGAAGGACTGGCAAAACTTAGCATCGCAGATTGCAGGTCCTCCCTTTAGAAATTTGTTTGTCTCATTGCCTATTGATTCCTATCAATGTCGCCCTGGCATGGGTGGGATCACTGAAAAAATGTGAGATATATGTATTCTTTATTATTGTATTGATTTCGTCTGGGGTTGAAAGTTGAATGACAATTTGCAGTACTGTTTAATTCGTTAGTTAGTAAATATTCTTTGTTTTCTGTTTTTCATACTGCTTATTTAGCAGCACGTAAAGCTTTCGTTTTCCAGGTAGTTCAACATGGTGCTGCTCCTATTTTATCAGATATTGGCGCCAGGAATGCAAGTGATGCAGTTTCACCAGAGCTGGATTTAAGGTCAATAGTTTCTTCCACAGTTAATGCAGTGTCCTCAATTGTCCCTCTCTCTTTCTCTCTCTATGCACGTCACTCCTTTTATGCATACATGTTTTTTCTCATGTGCATGTTAAATTAAGTTTACCGTGTGATGGTGTTGAAAGGTGCATGATTCTTTTATTATTTTTTGGTATTAGGAGGAATTTTGTTATTCTTGATATGATTTAATCTTTATTGAGGATGAATTTATTTCTTCCTTCTTGATCCTTGGTGGTTTTACATATTTTATTGCATAATCTCCTGCTTGCATGTGATTGCTGATTTGATCTTTCTGATGCAGAACTATAGGTGATGTGGATTCTGATGACTCTAGTGTGAAAGGTGAATTTATCTATCAGGTGGATACCTCTGATTTATCTGAATGTTCATCAATAAGTGACTCTGAGGTGCAAACTGACTCCCAGCTGCTGACTGAGAATCCTGATAGTTTGTTTGGGCATGAACAAAAATACTTCTCTGCCTTAAGGTTCTTTATAAGTAGCCCCATTAATTTTTCACCTCAGAAATCTCTTCAATGTGATGGTTCACATCATGTGGAAAACAATTTCCATGAGAGATGCGAAAGTACATGTGCACATGATGGCCATTCTATGCATTTTCGTTGTAGGGGAACCCTCCTTAGTAACATATCTACGCCTCTTGAGACTGGAGATTCATGCCGGTCACATAAATATGATAAGTTATGTACGAATACTGTACATTATAAAAGCTGGACCCTTGGCAACCATCTGAGAAATCCTTTTCTTGTGGATGGAAATTGTAGAGATGATCGAAGTTCGAATCAATCTGACACTGCTGAATCGGTGAACAAAAGGATTATGAAAGTCTTAAATGAAGACGAGCAACATATTGGCAAAGTACTTGCTACCAGCACTGCTGTAGTTGAAGATTCCTTTGTTGGGATTCAACCTGTAAATGAAATTTCTATATCTGATTTATCCACATTGAATTTTTGGAAGATTAATAACTGTCACAATCCCCTCAGTATGAACCCAATGTTGTCAAGAAAGGAATTGTTTAAGCAGACGGGTGAGCTTGGAGAGAGACAAAACTTAGAAAATGGGCAATCCTTGTCTTGCTTTGACTTCTCATCTGTAGTAGACCCTTGCAGAGCATGTGATAAGAAGTTATCTTCCAGTGCAAGACACCAAATTGGACCTGAGCATCTGTTATATTCCAACAGCAATGGTGACTGCCATCTTGAAGTACGTAATGGTGGAGACGAAATGGCTGCTAGTATTAAGACTTCTTCTGTTTATTCATGCTTGAAAGAAAATGATATTGTTGAAAATGTTTCGAAAAATGCTTCTGGAGGGGGAAGTTGGGAAAGTTTGCTCGGTAGTTCTCTTAATGATGATGATGAGACATTTGAAAATGTTGGGCAGAGTTTTTCAACAACTTTTGAGATGCCTCTTGATTTCATAGTTGACAAATGCCTGCTGCAAGAAATCTTGCTTCAGTATCCTTGTGTACAAATAAATACACTTCAGTCTGTGCATATTCAACTTTCCTATTATCTGTTTTTGCATACCTACATACAGTGTCACAGACGTGCATGAAAATGGGTATTGGAAAAATTAGGTCTAATTTCCTTTTTTTTTTTAATATTGGCTATGTAAGACGCACGCAGTGTTATAAGTAGAGGTCACTCTTCTCAATTCTCGAAAGGAATGGTGCTATAATGCCGAAGTCTACTTGGTATATATCTACAAGTGTGAATTGAAGGGAAGTTTCTAAGGAAAAACTTGTTATGAGAAGGGTGACATTTGCTATTTGGGTTGGTTGGTCAGACGCCTTTTGAGAACTTGACTTCTTGCTATATATGTGCTACAAAGAGTAATGATAGCCTAGAAATGATAGTGTCAGAGTAATGCAGGAATTAATTGGAACTAGACTTCTATGAGAGAGGCTAGGGATTTAGACGTGGGTATGTTCACTGAATTTCAATTCTTCTTCATTCCTTTTTACTTGTAAATTTTAATTTATGTTTGTGCATAATTGCTGATTGTTGATAATTATATCTTGAACTCGCTGAGATTCTTCTAGTACATTTTTCCTGTTTCCTCATGGTATTCATTGGGACCTGTAGAATCTTCCTCAGTGATCTATTATGGTCAAAGGTTCTGTTAGAGCAATCCTTCATGTGAATTATGTTTTTCCTTAACAATGCCAGATATAATTATGTCAGCAAGTTAACAATCAAATTGCTTGAAGATGGTTTTGATTTGCAAGAGCACTTGTTGGCATTGAGGCGTTACCATTTTATGGAGTTCGCGGACTGGGCTGATCTGTTTATCATGTCCCTTTGGCATAATGTATTTTGGTCTAGTAGCTTCTTCTGTACATTATACTTTATAATTTATTTGGTTCGCGTGACATTGCCTAATCCCATTTGTTTTGTTGCGTTGAATCACAGAAATGGTGTGTTGCTGAGGCAGATCAGAGAGTTTCTGCAATTCAAGGGCTTCTTGAGTTGGCGATTCAGAAGTCCTCATGTGAGCAAGACCATAATAAAAATAGGTTATTTGTGTACAATAAAGGAGATGATGTAATGTCCCTTGCGGCTTCAGCAATTGGTACACTTTTATTAATGTTTTTTTGTGTCTGTTTATTGAAAGAATTCCTAGTTGCAATTGGTCAAGTGCTCTTCATTTTTAGTTTCAAATTTTTTTTGAATTTCCTTTCTTTTCTGACTTTTTTACTGATTTTGATCATTTCAATTATGGCAGGAGTTCACTCCTTTGATTTTTTAGGTTTAGGTTATAGAGTGGATTGGCCAGTCAGTATTGTTCTTACTCCTGGCGCATTGAAAATATATGCTGACATATTCAGTTTTCTGATACAAGTGAAGCTTGCTGTTTTCTCATTGAGTGATGTATGGTGCTGTTTGAAGGTAAGCGTGCCTTTCTAGTATTTATTAGCCTTGTATTCTACATCCCTTTCCCCTCTGTTACAGTTTTCCTTGCATTCCTTTTATTTTTTCCTATTTGTTTAAAACAAGTGAGAGCTGCATATGATTCTTTAAAAAGATAGGTAATACTTGTGAGCTTCATGAGCATTCTTTGCGTGTGAAATATAGAATATCAAGTAGTTTATCTCCACTGATTCCTCCAGTTTCTTATATGCCCGAATCCTGATCTTCAGAATTAATTTCTTTTATTAAATATTTATGCATTTTGCGTGTGTGACTTTGTGTGTCTTTATATTTTTTTTTTTGTTCCGTATATTACTTAGTCCTTGTTCATATTGTTTATGTGGTACTATAACTAATTTATATGTTTCTTATGCATAAGATTTACAATTTTTAATTTTCGTAATTCCACATGAATTCTTTATCTGATTTCAGTAGCATTATTTGCTTATTTATTGTGTCTTTTACATGGTTAATCCTCTTTGTTTGCGCTGCTTGAGATAATGTATGACAAATCAATCAATTATTTATTAATAGATAGTTTAAAGTGCATGCAGTTGAGGGAACATTTGAATAGGCTGTCAATTTTATTTTATTCTGAAGTTCAATCACTCAGCAGTTGTTATCGAGAAATTGAAGTTCACTGGAGTTTAGGTGACTTTTGTTTGTAATACGGAATGTAACATCATCCACAGGAGGATTTGAGGCACCTGATAAGTCAGAATCATCGTTCTGCAGAGCATAGACCGGAAGTGGACAAACTTAATATGTTGATTAAGATGAGGTACACTTGGAAATTCTCCTTTCTACTTCAGTTTCTTGTCACTCATATTTTCATATTGCTATACAATGTTCGTGCATGGGAGGTTACGTTATCTTGCCCTTCCCTGACCCTATCTCCACTACGGTAGCATTTGACTTGCATTCTATCTGCTTTTGGCATTGTTTGATGGTTACTTAGACAAGGTTTGCAAGTTGTGTTTGTGTTTGGAAAAATATTTTGAAATAGTAAAGAGAGAGTGAGGTTTTAAAGTTATGCAATGTATTACTTCTTTTATGGTGCTGGGGTTTTAGAATGCGGGGATCATTTTTTGCACATCGGTTGGAGCCTTAAATTTGTTCACATCTTTACTTAGAGATGTACTTTTGTGAACAATTCAGATTCTCTGTTCTTTAACAGGCACCAGGTCAATCATTTTGCATCAACATTGCAGCAATATGTGCAGTCACAATTGTCTCACGTATCATGGTGCAGGTTTCTTCATTCCCTTAAGCATAAGGTTTGAGAAAACTATTTTTCTTTTCCCTCTTTTTTCATACTCTGTTCAAAGTGAATGATTCTGTGTTGGGTAAATTTTTAAAGAACTAGTCAATCTTGTCATTTAATTCTCAACTGACCTGTGAAGCCTACGACATGATTCAGTTATTGTTAGTAGCAAATGCATTACTTTCCATTAAACAAGGCGAGATTTATCTATATGGTGATCATTAGACTTCTTATGCTTACATTTAGTTTAAAATACTTTCTAGTTTCCAGGAAAATGATACAATTTTTACCAGTTTGAATTAAAAAATATCAGTTTGACGGAATAATCTACAACTCTGCCCTATTCAAAAGACCTCCAAGAACAAAATATTATTATTTTGTAATAGCGAATGCAGTTGTTGGTTTCTTTTCTACATGTTTTTGTGGTGGCTAAATCTAGAGCTGGGCTAAAAGTTCAGGAACAATTCATTTTATTTTTTCTGAGAGCAAGAGCAATTAGAGAAGTTGATTTATATATGATTTGTGATATTTCTGTACTTCTTTTGAATGCCATTGTTTGAAACACGGTCATGCAATTTGGTGTTATCCTCACACACACACCACATACGCGCGCGCACATATATCCTTTGGCTTTTCTTTTATTGTCAATTTGACAAACTTGCTTGTGGATTTGTAGGTCAAAGATATGATGGACATTGAGTCAGCGCATATGGCATATCTAACTGATTCTTTACACATGTAAGATATTGTTCTTCTGCGAGGTATTGTGATGTCATTTGCAAGAGCATTTTGGGTGAAAATTTTGCATAAATTCATTCCGAGGAAGTATTGCATCATCTTTTAACTGTCGAGTGCTGATCCCTGTCCTGACACGCAAAACAATAGTGTGATCGGTTTTGCAATTAATATTTGGTCCTCAAGTAGCACATATTTGTCTGGCCTTTTCTGTGAATATTTTGGTATTAGTTGTGCAGATTTCATTGGCTATCCTTGCTGAGGTTTACCATATGTTTACTCTAATTTTGTTTAGTTTTTAAGTTAGACGGAGTTTTTTTGAAAAGCAAGAACAATTGCAATGACTAATATGTCGTAGCTGTCCTTTTCTCTCGATATAAAACTGGCTACATTTTGCATAAGCCCTGCCCCCCAACATACACCCCCCCCCCCCCCCCCCCCCCCCCCATAGTGATGGATCTGGCATCTAAAGTTTTTGATATCATTTTTTTTTCTTTTATGCATCATATACGTTAGCAGCTAACATTTAATATAATGGTGTGCTCTTCAAATATTTATTTCATCGAAGGACTGAAGAAAGTGCATTTTACCGTCACCATGCATACGTGAATCATAAATATTTATTTTACATTTCAAAGATCGGAATGGTGACAAAATTTTGTAATCGGAATGGTGACAAAATTTTGTAAGTATATATTTTATTATTGCATTCACACTTGGTATTTGGAGTTCTGTCTGAAAGAGCAAGTCTACTATGATTCAAGTCCCATACCTTACTCATGATTTTTGAGAGTTACAGGTGGTAATTTCTAAAGGTGCATGTGTTTATTAGTTCAGAACTTAAAAGAGTTTATTGATTTGTTTTTGTTCAAAACGTGGAACCTCTCCAAGGTTGGCCCACATCGAACCATTCATACAGAGTAAACAAACCACCGGTATCAATTAATCCAAGTTGCACAAGGAGATTTAATCTCACACCATCGAGTTTATGATTGACTTTTCGTACACACCTTTTGTACTCTTCTTTGACTTTTTCTTACACAGATTTATGAATGATGTCATCATAAATATCATCCTTTAGGTTAAAACTGAGCAAACGTTTGGGGTGCCTAGAGTGATATGGCCTTGGGTGGTAGAACTGAGGGCATGATGTATACAACTTTGAAATGGGGTAATCTGATACTTTGAACTGAGCCATGGAATATTTCTGTGAAGCACTATTGACTTGAGTTGTTATTCTTGTTATAGAATGTTTATTCTTCTTGTTTATATATCATTTATCTATTATCTTCTTGTTGCGGATTTTAATGGACACAAGATGCTTTTCTTTTGGTTCTAGTTTTTACCTTTTATTAAATTATGGCATCTGGTGATTTCCTTGTTTTAGCTGGCTGCTAGACAGGGACTTATGTGGCCCCTTTGGTCTTCTATAGTTATTTGGTTTTGATTGAATATACTGTATCTTTTTTACCTCTGTTTGTACATGGATACACCTTTGGCCTTCTTAGTTTTTTACCTTTGCCAGATCAGATTTGATTTATAGTTAAGAATGACACAAACCTTCACAGATGTTTTCTCTCGGATGAAACACAGTCCATAGCTCACAACATTGCAAGCATTTTGCAATGTGCATTAGACTTCAGGTCTTGTCTTGCTGAGGGCAGATGGGAAGCGGGATTGGGTCAGGGAGATTTGCGACGTAAACTCTCTAGAGTCAACGTATCCCAGGTAAGTCTGACATCTTTATTCAATTTGTATTTGTTTTCTAATGTTACTCTATTGTCGATTTCAAATTAATTGATGTATTTTCATTAATTAAAATGTACTCTCGAATGGTTTTTGTTGAAATTGATAAGTAAGAGATCAGCTAACCGTGATCATGTTTGCACTTGTTTTCTAGGTTCTTGCCATTAAGCAGAAGTTTGAAAAGAATTTAAGAGAATTGCATTTGTGCTATCGCAAGTCACCAAAACATGGGCTGTTTGGTCTATCTCATTTATGGGGTTATCTCAACTACAATGAGTACTACTCTGAGCTTGGCAACGAAATCAGCTTTCATATGTAATGTAAGTTAAAAGCTTTTTGCCATGCTAATTTTGATGAGCAGCCGACTGAGATGTCAATTTGGTGAGTTAGTCTTCATGAGTTTTGATGATCAGAGTGAATTCTCGAAATTCATGGTGCTCTCTCTCTTCTTCCCTCAACGGAGCGCCTGATGTGATGTGCAGTGGTGTTTATGTTGTCTCATGTAAGTTATTGTGCTAACTAGTCGAGATCCACTTTGGGTGGCATATACGTTATCAAAGCTTCACGGTAAATGTGTGGTGTGGTTCATTGACCATCTGTTCAGGGGGGTCTTGATAGAATGAATGTCTCCCTTGATGTTTGTCCATTTTTGTTGGGAAATGACAACCAGACCCCAGAAGTTTGCTAGGATTCATAAACTAAACACACTCCCCCACGTTAAATTTGTCTTGTAAGTGGTGTCTATGTAACAAAATTGAAGTCCAGGGAAATTGAATGCGTTATATCAGTGTATATTTGTTAATCAGTGTGTAGTCTAAACTCTGAAGTGTCTTGTTGTATCTATACCTATATATAAAGGAGAGGCTCTAATCAATTGTTCTCATTATTTGACACTTGAACAATCAATTTGTACAATTAGTTGTCATATGGATTCATAAGAATTCTCTATTTCTCCTCTCAAAAAGCTCTCATAACCAATTAAATATTAATCAAGTTTTGTGCATGTTCTTATTCTATTTTATTTATAGATAACTTGAAAGTATTTATGTTGAATTCGTTAAGCTAATCACATTAATTGTACAAGTAATAAGTGATGATTAGTATATAACAAGAAGTACAAACCTTTGATATTTGATAATACAATTTGTCGATAGAACGATAATACAATTGTTGACATTCGAGTAAGTTAACTTTATGAGCACAAAATCAATTATAATGGCCACACCTTGAAGAGCAAGGATAATTAAATTAATTTAATGAATTTACGTTTTAAAGGGTGACAATTCAATTCGTTGGAAAGCTCTCTGCAAGTGTAGAATCACAAATTGTATTTGCTTGCCTTGATATATAGAGACAAAAAATAAAACTATGATTTGACGATTTTTTTCTTCCCTTGATTCTTCTATGAATTAATTGCGTGTTTTCAGCATTGTTTAGACAATCGCTTGGGGGTTCTTACATGTTTCTCATCATTTTCGCCGGTTTGATGTTTCTATGATTTGACGGCTTATCCCATCAAGATTTCGTGCTTTTACTCCAATTGTCGAAGGTGACCAGTACAACTTATTCCAGAAGCTTAGTTTAGGTAAGCTTGAATAAGGTTTTCAACCCTTCTCTCTGATGTAATTTTCTCCTCCTCCATACAATAACATGCATTTTTTTTTCCATCAAAGTCTCTTAGAATTAACTAGGCAGATTTTGATGAATGAATAGGAGATGTTTGCTACTTGGAATGTGAAAATGATGTGTTCAATAGACAAGAACCTTTCATGTGGCTCGCTAGTATGTCTTACGAAATCAATGGAACCCTTCTTTGAGAAAGAAGACTGACGTACTCAATTGATAAGTACAAAGGGAACAATTTATTTTTGCCGAAACAAACTTTGACCTTTTGTTAATAATCGTTTTTTGTAATACCTCTACTTTCAAGAACAACAGGCTATCCTCGAGAATGGAACTTTTTGTAGACAGGTAAACTACATATTTCTTGACGCAAATAAGGTTGGTTCTCTTATGGGTTTCTAAAGAAACTTTCATATGTACCACAAACATTTTTTTCCGTTACATATTCTAGGTTGAGGAACTTCGTGGTTTCTTCTCATCAACTAATGGCTAAGTATCTCCGAGTACCATCCAGTAAAAAATTCACTAAACATTGCCTAAAAAAAACCATTGGTGTTCCAATCCTGTTATAAACTACCCTTGCTTTATGGGCATGCTAATCCGCGAGTAACGCGAGTATTCAACTAGTTTATACATTATTCCGGAAGACACAAAAGTGGTCTGTGTAACTAAATGGTTGCCCTAGTGCGTGTGCGTTTTTGTGTGTAGCATCTATAACTTGAAACCTTAAATGTTTGCATTATCACAAAAAATTACCAGCGCTCCAGCAATCAAGCCATCTGAATTTGCCATTGTAGGCTGATGATTTCTTCCTTCTTTTTTACTCAGGCACAAAGAGGTTAAAACAAGCAACTGTTATGTCAGAAATTCATTAGCAACCAAAAAGCTGTTAAAATAAGGAGCAATGACAATGACGGCAAGGGCTGTGACCATCTTGAACCTTCTAGTTCAGTACGAAATCCATGCATATGAATAAAGAGACATTCAGCTTTGATGCTGCTATGTTAATGGGGGGAGGGTGCTGAAGCTCTGGAACAATAAGCACTTGCAGAAATAGACTTAATGGCTACGGCCAAGAAGCAGAAAACATCTTTGCAGGCACCTAAGACCTACGGAACAAATGGCATCTCCTTTACTCATTAGTAAAGAATGAGAGAGAGAGGTCGATTCAATCTTACTCAGATGCACAAATGTATACTAAGAAAGCCGATTACTTTTCACCTGATAATATAAGTTTTCAGTGTTGCACAAGGGTTCTGAAAATCATAAACTACTTCTAATAGTTGATTTGTTCTGTCGTATATAAAATTTTCCCAATACATATCTAGAAGGCCACATAAATTCACGTGCAAAAGCGGGGCCATGACACGAGAAAATTGTCAGCCCTACCTCAAAATGAATAATCCTGCAAATCTGCATTTGAGTCACCTAGCTCCAAGTCAGCCAAGCATTCTTCCGCAGTAAGGGGTGGAAGCTGTCTTGTCTTGCGCCTTAAGTTATGCTTGTGCCAGTCGCTTTTAAAGTGCTCTCTGTATTGCTTGGAGTCCCCCACAAATGCATAGCATGTGCTGCATTTATTTTGCTTTATCCGTCCTTCAGCATTCCCATTTCCTGACGAGAGAGCTTGCTCTTGTAGTCTCTCACTCGATTCGGGTACGGATTCCATAAATTCCTTGTGTACGAAATCCTTGGGCAGGGATGCTGGTGGAAGATCCTCATGATCATCATAATGATCTACATTCGTATCCCCTTCACAGTGCACAGACACTGCAAGAATTTCCAATCTTCCCTGCATACTCCTTATGAAGGCATCACAATCCCGGAATAGACTCGGATCCATTTCACATACCTGCAAAACAACGGGACACCATGGAAAAGGAAAGGAATCAAAAGAGACCTTACAGACCAAAAAGCGGAATTCTGATTGCTTGGAATAGAATAACACAGAATGCAACTAAGTAGAAATATCACGTAGAATAACACTATAAAATGCAGCAATATAAACACATATTTACATGTAAATCTCAATCCAAGAACTACAATGTGCTTATTTTGTTTTCTCCAACAGAATGAATATGATTAAAATGTATAAATCTAATAAAATTAAAGGTTTTAACTACTACACAACTTCAACATTTATCGTAAGCAATGCAAGAAAGAGGGGGTTACAAGCAAGAACCAGCAAAATGATTGTAACCTGTTGTACCCTTTATTTTGTTAATAGATATTCAAGTTGCCAAAGAAAACCTATGTAACAATAAAATGTGCAAGCACTTGTCCATTTTAAATTTTGTGATTCTGTAACAACACCCATGCCGTGTGCACGGGATAAAAAAGAGCACAAGTGCACAAATACATTTGTTTACAAGAGTCATCATTTGAGTGGGGAAAAAACACTTCTCTATATTGAGGTCAGTAGTGTTCCAAAGAGTAAGAAACAGAAAATAGCTCAACAAAAGTAATTTCTAGGTTGTATAACAAGTTCTTTATCCTAATAATATTTTTAGTTTTCTACGGTTCTCATATACACAACTTGTTCAAATCACTGCATCAAAAAACATACAAGCAAAACTGAAGTTACAACTCAATCAGGAGGGAACATAAATGTGTCATAAAAGCACATGCTAGCAGAAAATGAAACTAAATAAAAGTATAAGCAGGGTACAAGTCAGCCTTACAACTGATAATTGATTTCCAGATTCATCTCTTGAAGCTATGCAAGCACTCCATGAATCTAGTTTCTCATTAAGAGAAGAAAATTTTTGAGCAGGAACAGTGAGCCGTAGTTTCATTGGAGACCGCTTTATTGGGAAGTGCTTCAGAAGCTCACGAATGACTTCTAGGGCCTGCAAAAGAAATTTCATCAGCTACACAAAAGCAAAATAAAATCAGAAATCTAGTAACAATAAACATGTATACTAAGAAAATTCTGGTATATTTGGGAGCTTAATGATGTGATTTAGAATGACCATCTTCTTTGAGTTATTGGCAATAGAGATTGGACTTGCAAATAATGAACTGTAAGAATGCTAGAGCAGAGAACTTGCATTTGCTAGAGGAAATATTACTTGCAGGATGTCTTGTCTTTCAGCAATGCATCTAATAAAATGACAAGATATCCAGGCTTTGCCACAATGCCCTTAAAGCTTTAGCTACTTTTCCTCACTCTTGCTATCAGATGTTTTACATGATTTTTTCAAGATTTACTTAAATTTCTGAAAAAATGGTTACTCAAATGCAAATTTATTAAAGCCTTGCCATTTTTAAGAAATAATATGTTTCACTTAAAAGTTCCAAATTTTACTTACCTTATGAAGAGTTTACCACAAGTAACTTGAATGTTTACTCGCAAACGACAAAAAGGTTATCAAGCCCTAAAGGCATCATAGAAAAGCCCATGGATGTCCACATTAAACGAACCAAGGAATGCATTAAGACTGTTACAGGATGAAAACCTGAGGGAAAAAAAAAACCCAACAAGAACAAGTCCATTTGCACATTCTAAACTTTGTAGAATTCAATTCAGTTTCCATTGGACAAAAAAAAAATGGAAGCTTTACACATCATCCAATGGGGGATAAAATTTTGAGTGGCACTTCAGTCTTTCAAAACCAAAATCAGACTTACGTGCTCCTTACTTGAGTTTATCTTCTTCACTGTAACATCGCATACCACTAAATAATAAAGATACAGTAATTAAAGAAATACAGCAGCCACCATCCTTGTCCCTCTAGTTCTACCTATTTCTATAAGTACTTCACTCAATTATGTACCACAAGTTTTCTTTTCCTTTTCTCTTTTCAGATAATTGCTATGCTTCACATGGCAGAGATGAGATCTGAGCTAGAATAACATTGTTTTCTACAAATATTTCTTTCTGTTCTCAAATCGTAATTAAAACCTTCTATAAAAGATTACAGGTAATATTTGACCAATCAATTTTGTGTTATTCAAAACAGTAGAGTGACGTAGAACCCTATGGATGGTAAATTTATAAGAAAGGTCTTTGATTTCAAACGATCTCTACAAAAAATGTTTCCAATGAGAGTAAATGCCAGAAAATTAGCATATACTTGTGCAACCAAGTACAACACGAAAATCGTAAACTACTTACATAAATCATAAAACAGGAAATGATGCGTATGCTGAACTATAGAAATAAGGTTACCTGCTTTTTGGAGCTACTATGCTGATCAACTGCAAAATGAATCTCATGCATCAGTCGCTCAACCATGTTGATAGTATAAGGGCGCTGAGTTTCAGCATTTATTGTTTTCTGCATAACAATAGTTGCAATGTCCCGAAACTGACTGGAGAATTGAGACTCCCTCTCCTTCCCAGCAACTTGAAGTTCACCCTTGTCCAATATCTACCATTATAAACAGTATAAGCCAGCTGATGCATATAAATCCTTAAATTAACAAATAGTAAATGCCCCACCTCCAGACATATTTTAGTTTGATCATCTGTTCCAAAAGCTTTGGTTAAATCTTTTGTCTTGGCAAGAATTCCTTTAGAAACATTTGAATACACCGTATGACTCTGCAACACCTCATCCAAATCCTTCTCTCTGTTCAAAATTTTAAGATAACACCTAGTAAATATCCACATATTTATTGCAAGCAAGCCCCTTGGTTCGCATCGTCATCAAAACTTTAGTCCCAAACAGGTTTCACAATACATATGTTAGATTTTGCCAAACATACTCAATTTCAATAAGAGAGTAGACTTATTATCCACAGAGAACCATTTATTAAAACCCATAAATGGCCGACATAGAGAAAGATGTTAATCAACATCTAAATACTGCTTCAGAAGGGTGTCTACAAGCACAAGGCTCTGCATGTTGAGCAGTCTCTTTCTGTCTCAGGGAAGTCTTCTCCAAAGCATGGGTTAGGGATTTGCATAAGAGCGAGGATCATTTAATTCTATCTCCAAAAATACAAACATAACTGAGTAGATAAAGAAGCAAACAAAAGGACAGAGTAGAAAGGATCCAAAAGGAGTGGAAAATTTCTTGTCAACAAGCAAATAAATGATGCATACATGAATAGATTAGCAAGCAATAATATGTGCCAACTTTTATGAAAGAAGATAAGGTTCCTGGCAAGCCACAACAAGTGAAGCAATCACCTCAACTTCTACCACACAGTTTTAAGCTGAAAGCCTCAAACACTCAATTTTGACTAGTGCATGGAGGCAGTCAGGCTCATACTTGCAAAGCAGCTAATCAGGAATCCCCTATACCCTGATGTTTACATACTAGTACTTAAATTTGAGCAACCCAGGCAATCCGTACCCAACATCAGTAGACATAGTAGCATTGACATATAGTCTACAATTCTGTAACACTACCCTAAATGATTAATTTTCTTTCCTTCAATCTAACACTATAATCTACCAACCTAAGCTTATATCCGATGAGAATTCACTTGTTCCAGGAAACAATAACGTGGTTAATATTGGTTATTCAGCAGTAATTCCATAAATACGAAAGAAAGAAAAAAAAAAAGCGTTACGTGATGATTTAATACAGAGACAGATGCACAGAGTCAAAGACAGAGAGCGGTGGACGAGTACTTACACACCAGAACGCCATGAAAGGACCTTGTTCTTGTAGCAGGCAATCTCGAAACGATTGCCGTGCTTTTTCAAGCGAACCACCGCTACGTTAGTTAGCCTCTTTTGCCCAATAGGCTGCACTATCGTCTTCGACATATCGCTCTGTCAGACCACTCTACCTGTATAAACTAGGTTTTCAATTTCAAGATCTGCACAAATACTGCTTCAGCCTTCGCGTATGTTCTCGATCTGGCTTCTGCGACTTTGACGGCATTCAAAAGTCGAGGGGCGGTTAGATATTTGTTAAGGATAATGCTTGAGATATTTGTTAAGGATAACGCTGTGGAGGGTTGGATATGATTGTTTTTAGTTCATGGTTATTTTTAATATTACATATATTTGATAGTTATTTTAATATTACATAAATTTGGAGGGGTTGGATATGAAGTGAGTTTTACATATGTGTTTTTAATCAATAATTATTTTAATATCATATAAATTTGACATAAATTTGAGAGATTTTTAGAGTCATATTTTAACGGTTTCTAACATTGTTCATTTGTTAAATACAACTTCACAGTTAAATACATTGCACTATCAATTTAAAATGTGAGTGTTTTGTTAAATACACTATCCCATTTTGATTATTATATCCTCTAATATATTTTGATAAGAATACACCCACACACATATACAATCCCACCAATTTCAAAAGCAGATAATTACAAGTTGATTAACAAAAGCCAAGTATATTTCTTCACTGCAAATTTTGTATTGTTTCTTCTCTAAATTCCTTTTTGTTTATAAAAGCTTATCCCATTATTGCATAATAGAACACAAAATGTTTAACCAGAAACTGACAAACCCATTACGACAAAACAAATCCAACCTTAGTCCATAACAAGACTGATGGATTATAACTACAAAGCTCAGCACATTCAGAACTCAATTTTTTCACAAATTTAAGTGTGCTTCTTCTTCATCCGGGTCCTCTTCTTTAAATGTCAATGCCTGACAAACAGAGTCTCCTGCCACCTCCTCCTCAGGAGCAAAGTATGATCTCCTCCCAGCCAATTCAGCAACCTTTTTTGCAGCCCCAAAATCTCTTGGACTCTCATTGACACACAGAGCTATCCTGATCCTTGGCAGCTGCTCCTGCCGTATAGCCATAAAGGATTGTGGAGGTTCCTCATCCTCTACAACACCCTTGTACACCACCAACTCATTTGGAATCTCCCACCTCCTCTTCACTCTGGTATCAATTTTATGCATCACTGCATTCCCACGTGAAACGTGTCTTGTCAAACCTTTGCACATTGGCAATAAGAATGTTTCACCAACTGCGCAGCAATAAAAAAAATTTAAGGAAAAAACTATCTTTACTTCCACACATACTCTTTAGCTAACAAACTTTACACGAGAAATTTATTAATAGCACACACATGAATTGCTCTGATCAGACAAAACCAATGGAATAACCAAGAAAGTTAACCTTGCTTCATTTGCACACTTGAACAGATGCATGTATATTCTTATGAAGCTGAATAAAATGAAAAATTAAATCATTTATTTACCCAACTTTCTAGGTAACCAAAATAGACCAAGAACTTGAAGAAACAATCCTAAAAGGGGCAAAACGGACACCTTGTACAGAGCTACAAACTTTAATTTTCTTCAATAAACAAAATACAAAATCAATCATACTAGTTTTCAGTTATGACTAAAAAAAAAAGGTTTCAGTAGGAATACATAAAAATATTATTAATGCGTAGAGTATGCACAAACATAAATATGCAAAGGAATTAATGGCATCAAGATTATATACATATTACATAAACTGTGTATGCTCAATTAGTCGTGAGATCAATAGAATCTGTGGTTACTGTCTCTGATCCTACAAGACTCATAAACCAGGTGATGCGTAGCGTATAAATGGCCTCCCACCTTGATACATCTCCGTCTCGAAATCATTTCCAAAACACTGCAACTAGTGGAATATGAGCGTCGTCTTTAAGATACACCTTTACAAAATGATTTCCATTCAATTATCATCTCAAGACGAATGCGAGTTGATGTTCTTGGTCTTCGTAATCGAAGAAAAGTCAAGCATTGTTGCTGAGAAATCAAACATAGTGTACAAGTGTAGCATATGGCTATCATATGTCTCATATCTGGCATTGTCATCCATCTATCATATGGGGCATTAGACGTATAGTATTATAATGCATATCGTAGTTCACGTACTCTATAGATTCCCCTTTGTATAACCTCTCGTACATAAATATATGTGAGTCTAACTCTGCTAATAGTTCCATCCTCACTCTACGCCAACCATCATCATTATAGCCAACCAACCCAACAATTGCTCTAAAGCCACAATGTCCATTAGCCATAATATCTTGGACACTTTCAATATACAAATGTAGACCCACTGGGAAAGCAACAATAAGATTTTGCGAACCCAAGCGTGGAAGCATATGGCTCTGTTGTAGGTAATTTTAGGACGTACACTCTTAATTTTTCTTTAACTAGCTAGTTACCACTGGTAAGTGACTATCATTTACTGACTCTACCCTTTCAAATGCAGATGGTTCACAACGGGTACTATTATCCACTTTACAACGTTTCTTTAAACTTGGGCGTCCTCTTATTTTCAATTTCATTATTGGTGCTACCAAATGGGTCATCTCAGGTCGTAAGATCTCAGTCAATTTCCTAACCAAAATATTTCTTTCATGCTCACCTACTTCATCGAGTGTTTGAATGAATTCCACAACCGAAGGAATCTGCGCTCCAGGGACACGAATATTCACTTTATCATCCGTTGATTCTTTAGGAATTTTTAAAATTTGAAGCTTTTTCCAATGACGATCCACACATGATAGTGGTATAGGACGTCCCTCCATTCTATACTCCACAATCTCATGGGCGCAAGGTAACTCATGAGTTTTTTTTTATCGATCAATCATAGGTGTTTGAATCAGGTAAGCCAATGCCATCTGCCTTCTTACACTCTTTCAAGATGAGTTCCATACCTGCAATTGACACAAACCCTCTAATCTCCCTGAATTCCCTTGGTCTGAAGTCGTGTTGTACCACATTCATACTCTTTTCAAATGATGCTTTTATATCTGCGTGTTGAAGCTCTAAAAGAGTATCAATCTTGTTCCAGCATGTGTCAAAATTTCCTTGACTTGAACTGAGTTGGCGTTTCAATTTTGAATGTGCACTCTCAGCCCTACAAGCCAAAAAAAGCTTATAAGTATTTTTAAAATGTCACTGACTTATATATTATCCAGAAATTATAGTTAAAATTTAACAGAGTTATAAGTTTTTTTAATGGCCATAAACTTATTAGTCTCATTCACCACTTGATAGTAGAGAAGGTGCCAAGTGCTCAAGTATCGATCCAAAGAGAGAAATTAGTATTGACACAAAGGTGAGAAATTAAATTAAAAATACACAGTTAATCATGCAAAAGAATGTACAAACCGTATATATAAGTGGGCTTCAATTATGACTAAATTAATTGTATTGAAATACTTGGAGCTAAACAAGTATTGGCAGCCAAAATAGAAAAAGAATGTCGTTCTTCACATAGACATTTCACTTTTCAGCTAGTTCACTAACAAAGTTATGGAGATTTGTTGAATTCCAAATTGTAAAGATGAGGTGAACAAAAGGAAAAGGATAGAGTGGACCGCAAAATTCAGCAGTCTGAACCAAGTGACAAAATTTTTCATATTATTCAGTCATTTTTTTAAAGTAAATTAATGTGACAACATGCTCAAATAAATGAATAACAAAGTTTTACCTATTGGACATTGTAGAACCAAAGTATCGATAATTGTCTATCCACGTGGCCACAAACATCTCCTTATTGTTGTCCAATCATGTCTCTTTTACATAGCTCAATGATTACGGAAACGAAGAAAAGTCTTGTTCCACTGCAACTAGATTTTGAACTTATCTTGACTCATCTTTCAAACATGTCAGATTTGACCAACAACTACTAAACTTCTCCCAATCTGCGACACTAGATAATTTTTTGCATCTAGCTAAAACGTTTTTCCCAATATGCCACCTATACAACAATTGTTGTGCAGCCGAAAAAACTGTTGAAACTGCATTCATCAATCCAAGCTCTCTGTCAGTGACAAAACATCTAGGCATTTCACTTTCATTCATCAACTCTCAACCTTGATAGTGCCCATATGTAGTTGTCTTTCCTTTCGGCCTTTAAGTAGACTAATGTAACCGAGAATGTCATGTCAGTAGATGTTATCCCAACGATTTCAGGCAATGGGAGTCAGTAACGATTTGTTTTATATGTACAATCCATTATCACAACTTCAAGGAAGGTACGTAATAAGTCGATACTTGACAAATGTGCAAAAAGTAAGTCTCTCACTAACAGTGTATCAACAATCCTTCTGTGCCATTCCAAGTAGTTGTTCTCTTTCAATTTTCCCAACAGTTGTTGCATTGACTCCTACCGGCCCTTTCCTTCACACGATGCTTCACACGTGCATTATAAATAGTTCTTATCGTAGAACAATTGTTAGGATCATTTTGTTTGATTGTTGCCAAGATGTCTCTAGGTCGCGCCATAGAGTTTGACATGTCGGCAACAAGATTACTTTCTTCAAGACTCAATTGCCCAATAAATGAATGTCTCTCCATATTCTTTGCCTCAGAATGATTGTGCACTCCACAAACAACGCACAACATCCATTCATCTTGGATTGAAACTCTCTGCCCTCTTAGTGTAAATGGACAGTCACATTTTTCGGTCCCAGTTCTCTTGCTTCTCTTATTCTTAGGTACATCATGATAAGCCTTGACAAACTTTCTATACTTACCACTCCACTCGCATGCAGGGGTAAGTCGAGGTTGCCTTCGCTTTTCAGTCATTATTGACCTCTTGATCACTAATAGGAACCCATTCATCCTTGCAACTTCACGTGCCCATTTGATCATCGCATCTTTCCCATTGAACATCTATTACAATGAACATTATTATTTAGAATTAAATAAGAAACAAAAAAAAGCTAAATAAATTTTTTTATTATAGTACTTTTTTGGTAAGTGAGTAATACATTAATAAAAAGTATATGTACAATATACGAGGGGCATTCCCTAAGATCAAGTATAAAAGACAAAGTAAATACAAAGTAGAAACCCTTAAGCCCTAAGCCCACTTGGCATCACGCCTTACGGCAAGCGAATGGCAGCCCTCAGAGTCCCTAACTCCAACCTTTCAAAGTTAGAGAATTCTATACCAGCACCACCAGCTTTTTTGTTTACACGACTCATGATACCCAAACCATGGTCCTGCACCTATTTTGAGTCATTTAATTCACACCTCCCCAGCAATTTATTCCAATAAAGTCATAAACACCAGAACACCTTTCTCTCATTTAATATTTCCAAGCACGTTTAAGAATCAAACAAGGCAAACATGTTAAATGCAACAAGTTCATTCCATAATATCAACCAAAAAACATTCGGAAATTATTGAAGTACCTCATGTGTTGTGATACTCGAAGTATAGTCAACGACACACTATAAATTGCCATGATCTACATGGTTGAGAGCATCTCCATCTAGATCCATGGACAGCTGAACCTATCGTTTCGAGGATGCTAAATTTCAACGGAGCGGGCGTGACACACAGAGTTTCGACATGAAAGAGAGAGTAGAATCCGTGGAGTTCTTTGAGGTTGTATTTAACAATATTAAGTATTTGTTTTATATTAAAATTTGGATATGTACATTTTAGTCATTTTATAAAAGGACATTATTGCCCAAAAATAACAAAAAATTATGGAGTTATATTTAATAAAAACTACAGTGTATTTAACCGCCCCAAAGTCAAAACGTCAGTATGTGTTTTTAAGGGTGTGTTTGGTCAAAAAAACCATTCCGCTCTTGTCCAGATTCAAGGTCGATGCTGCACCTGCACCCTCTCAAGAAAATAAAATTAATAAGTATTTTTCAGGAGTCAGATATCTAATACCATCATTTAATACCTATAAGTAAAATTGAAACCCAAAAATGAAACCCATCCTGCTAAATAGCCCAAGGTTTTTTTATCACAAACCTTCGCAATCTTATGTGGCATTTCACATCACCATGCCATATCGGCATTGGTGTCTATATAAACACTCTCCTTCTCTCTCTATTTCTTATCTTTCCTCTTTCTCTCCACTTTCTCGTTCCTCACTTTTTCTCTCTCCCACTCTCATGAGACAACCACCACAACCAACCGGAGCTCCTCCATCCAGCCACTGATCGGAGCCGTCGACCCATCGAATGGAAGCGCTCGACCACCACAGTCATTTCTCCGACCCTCTGCACCACCCATCACTGCTTGTATCGTCAAAAAAAAAGCATCCAAAGGAAGAGGTAATCGCGTCGTTTCGGCTACCTCCGTCGACATCTCTGGTAACTGACCTCACATTTGGACTCCACACATTGAGGCTCTCTTTGCCCACTCATTTTTCGACCAGATAGCTACTGCAATCCGACAACCAAAGAAAATTCTACTGTTCTAAAACAATGTAATTTTTTTATCCTGGCATCCAGCCAACTCCAACGGCGTCTCTAGCTACCTCTAGCAATGTAATAACTAGTCTTTGTGGCTTTTTTCTCGCATATTTTTGGCTTTTTTTTGTAATTTACATTGTTTTGAACACAATGTAATAATGTGTTTGAATACCATTTGAAAATACTCTAACCGCAAATCTGTCTGGCAAGAAAACAATGTATCCCATTGGTTTGTCTGGAAATTACATTGCTTTGTGCATAAAAAAATATGAGAAAAGTTGAAAGTGGGAGAAAAGAAGGAAATATTAGAGAGATTATTTGATTTTCAAATTTTTAAAAAAGAAAAGAAGTGTGAGAGAGAAGAGGGAATATTTGAATTTCAAATATGTGTCATGTAAGTATGGTTAATCATGTCAACATCCTAAGTGACAATGCCACATAGTTTTGGTAAGATTTGGGACAAAACTTACTGGGATATTTAACATTTTCGAAATGAAATAGAGAGATTTGGTGCTCAATATAAGTATGAACATTCTCTACATATTTGACACGTATCTTACCACAAAATTAATAAATTTTATCTATTTACATATTTTTATACATGTATCATCTAATCAATCACATAAATAGACGACAAAACTTGGTAAAGTTGAAGAAATTTCCTCACGATGCCACGCTACTTAGGTCTGGGACTGAGTCGGGTCGGTTGGTTATTGGCCCGACGCTACCAACCGACTTTGTCCAAATATGAAAACCATTATCGGCCCGACCTTTGTGGTTCGGGTAATGGTTGGTAACCGACCTTTTGGGTTGGTTGTTGGGTCGGGTAAAAGTTATACTAGACCCTTTTTTTTCCTAAGCTTAATAAATTTGGGGATTTTGTTTGGATCTATGTTTGGGAAGTTGCGTATGGATTTATGGAGTAGAAGCAGCAAGAGGTGTAGGGAAACCAAACGAGGTTGCTATCAATGTCCATGATGAAGGGGATTGTTTGTGAAGGAGTATCGAAGCTGAGAGAGATTGAGTAGCCGTGATAGTTACGGGGAAATAGAGGGATCTTGATAAGAGACAAAGATGAATTCGATTTGGGTTTGTGAGACTGTTTGAGATGGTGTTCTCTGGCGAGAGAATAAGAGGCAAGGTGGTTGAGGAGCTGCCATGGATCTGAATGAAAAGATTGCTTTATCTCTCAGTCAACATTTCGTCTCCTTCCTTCCTCAAAGCTTCCATACGAGAATTATCTGACGCAAGTTCGTGTCTAATTCTTGAAGACATGGGTTTAGTTTGGGATCTTGGACCTAGTATTGATACAAACTTTATTTTGTTATTTGGGCTTGTTCCTTTTGATTTTCATAATAATAATATACTTAACTTGACTATATATTTTATACTAAATTCTTTTAATAATCGGTTGACCAATAATTATCCGCCAACCGACTTTAACTTATTTTAAACAACATCAACCGACCTATCTATACATGGGTCGGGTGATATTATCTGCTCGACTATGAGGGTCGGTTGATTATCGATTGGCATGTAATGGATCGGTTGGCCGATAAAATCGACCCAATCCTAACCCTAATGTAACTATTAAAAGTTCATAATAGTTGAGCACCTGGATAATTCTCTAAGTTAGATATTCACATGAATTAAAGAAAAGAGCAAAACATATTCGTTGTATAACATATTCACCGAGAATGGCAGTTCATATCTCAGATGAACTTGGTTTGAGATATGACTCCATTCATACATTTACGATTAACATCCCTATGAACAATATGTCACATTTAATGAGAAAGAATCTAAGTGTAATATTGCCTGTGTAGTAATAGTTAAGTTATTTTTTTAGTTGTCTTTTCTCTGAAATTGGTGTATTGCTGAGTGTAACCTTAATTTGTTTTAATAATCGATTGACCAGTAATTACTGACCAACCGACTTTAAGGTATTTTAAACAATATCAACCGACCCATCTATACATTGGACGGGTGATATTATCGACTCAACTATGAGGGTCGGTTGATTATCGATTGGTCAGTAATGGATTGATTGGCCGGTAAAATCGACCCAATCCTAACCCTAATGTAACTATTAGAAGTTCATAGTAGTTGAGCACCTGGATAATTCTCTGAGTTAGATATTCATATGAATCAAAGAAAAGAGCAAAACATATTCATTGTAGAACATATTCACCGAGAATGACGGTTCATACCTTAGATGAATTTGGCTTGAGACATGATCTTACCCTATTTATACATTTGCGATTAACATCCCTATGAACAATATGTCATATTTAATGAGAAACAATCTGAGTGTAATGTTGCCTATGTAGTAATAGTCAAGTTATTTTTTTAGTAGCCTCATTTTTTGAAATTGGTGTATTGTTGAGTGTAACCTTACTTGTGTGGTAATAGTCAAATGACTTTCCTTAAGTCTTTGCCCAAATGGTATCTTTTTTTTATGATGCTTGAGTTCTTCTATTGTTGATGGAGTCTACGATACAGGATCTATGTTGCATTAAGTGATTTTAGTAAATATTGCTCTCATTATTTTATGAGACTAGAGAAATTTAATATTTACGTTTGTGTTGATATTATTCATATCTTTGAAAACTTTGATGTAAATAATATAGTTGATGAAGTTGTTGTTTCTCATTTAATTATTTGTTTGATAAATTTAATGAATGGATGAGAGTGTTTCCAATGGCAATAGATCAATTTACACTAGGAAAACACATTGTCTTTCATTGACACTGTATGACAAGCGTCCAACTGATGGATGCAATAAATACACCATCTGCTCTTGAGATGATTGAGTTAATTGTTGGTTATTTATGTCACAAAATCAAGCGCGTGATATTATTTTGGAGTATCAAAGTAAGGTTTTAAAATGTATAGATTATTTACACCATGTATTTTTGGGCATGTAATGTCTCTTTTATTTCCATATGATAAAGATAGGTTTAGACTCAACATTCGTTATCAGACATATCAAGATAGGTCTCAATTAAAGCGAGGAAATGTAATAATATGAGAGTATCATTCATACATGCTACAACAGAGAAATGATGATGGTGAATTATTGATTAGTGGAGCGAAGTTGTATCTGTTAGAAGAAAAGAGAGTTTGTATTGATGGTTGCAACAAGATAATACAATAGTATATACACTAGGGTAAAAGAGAAAAGACTATAATACCCTATAGAGTGAGACTGAGAAGAAGTTCGCAAGCTGTGCAACAGAATAAGTGAAAGGTAGGCATAGAACAGTTGACAGAAACTACTCTAGAACAAAGTGACAATCAATCTCAATGTGCTTTGTTCTCTCGTGAAAAACAGGATTGCTAGCACTATGAATAACACTCTTGTTGTCACAAATGCATCGTTGTCAATCTAGAAATATGAACACCCAAGTGACTAAAGAGACGACGAAGATGAACAATCTCTTTGGCTGTAGTGGCTATAGCGCGGTACTTCACCTTAGTGCTCCAAAGAGAGACCACATTCGGTTTCTTGTTACGCCAAGAGATGAGAGTCACCAAGAAACACACAGTAGCCTGTAATAGAGCGACGAGAAGTAGGATCACCTACCCAATCAGCATCTGAGTAGGCCTAAAGAGTGAGGGGTGAAGATGAAGATAAGTACGTATAGAGATCGAGTCGTAGTCCCACTAAGATACCAGAGAATTTGCAGGAGAGCAACATAGTGAACTGAGTTGGGAGTAGGCATAAATTGACTAACAATACTCACAACATGAGCAATATCCAAACAAGTGATGCAGAGGTACACAAACTGACCAACAATCTACCTATAGCGAGTTGAATCAGGAAGAGGCTGACCATCAATCGGATGAAGCTTCACATTAAGCTCAAGAAGAGTGTCAACACTGTGAGTATCTAAGAGAGCTGCCCGACTGAGGATATCGTACAGATACTTCTGCTGGGACAACAGAATGCCATGATCAGAGCAAGCAATTTCAATACCAAGAAAATACCTGAGAGATCAAAAATCTTTCATCCAGAACTGAGACTGAAGGTGTCGCTAAAGATACTGAATGGTTGCGGTATCATCACCTGTAATGATCATATCATCTACATACAACAGTAGAATCACCCGCCCCTGAGGGGATGACCGAACAAACAGAGAGTGGTCCTGAGAACTCTCAATAAAACCAGCCTGAGCCACAACCTGATGAAAGCGGTCAAACCAAGCCTGAGGGGCTTGTTTGAGACCATAGATAGCCCGACAAAGGCGACAAACATGCTGAGGAGGAGTTTGAATGTCTGGAGGTGGCTGTATGTAGACAATATCTGAAAAATTACCGTTAAGAAAGACATTCTTCATATCCATTTGAAGAATAGCCCACTGTCGAACTGCAGCAACTACCAATAAAGTACGAACTGTAGTCATCTGAACGACTGAAGCAAAGGTCTTATCATAATAAATACCATGCACCTGAGAAAACCCCTAGCAACTAGACGAGCCTTATATCGCTCAATAGACCCATCAGACCGACGTTTGACCCAGTAAATCCATTTGTAGCAGATAGGACTAACACCTACAAAAAGAGGAACCACATCCCAAGTCTGAGTCTCCCTGAAAGCCTCAAACTCCTCTGCCACAGTCTGTTACCACCGAACTGACTGAGATGCCTCACTGAAGGAACGAGGCTCAGACTCGAAATGAATAGCAATGAGAAAAGCAGTAAAATGTGGAGCATAAATGGAAACATAACTATAACCATACATCTCTATCGATCATCGCTCACGTTGAGGATAGCGAGGTGTAGGAGGATCTGTACTGGCAGGGGATGTGCAAGTGGTTGAGGAGGATGAGGAGGTATCAGGAGAAGCGGATGAGACAGTCAAGGTCACAAGTGTAATGATGAGGATAAAGAGTAAGACCAGATGGAGGAGAGTGAGGAACAATATCAGTAGAGGAGGACGATAGAGATGGAGGATCAGATGCAATAGGAGCAGGATTAAGTGCAACAGAGAAAGAGGAAGAGGGAGGATTAGGCTTAGGAGGAGTAGAATCCAATGGAATGGGATCATCCAGTGTGGAGGTAGAAGAAACGGGAGGAGAAATGTCTGGAGTGGGTGAGGGCGAAAGTGTAAGAAAGGTAAGATCCTAAGATATCGTGGAGAAATAAGGAACATCCTTAAGAAACGAGACATGACGAGAGATATGGACGCACTGAGTCAAGGAATCATAGCAACGATAACCCTTGTGTTCGGTACTGATACCGAGGAGAACACATTTGGAAGAAACATGGGATAATTTGGAACGCTCAGGATGAGATAGAAGGACAAAGCAAGTGCAGCCAAAGGTGCAAAGACGAGAGTAAAGAGGGACTGATGTTTATAAGATTGACTGAGGTAAGAACAACCTCAGCCTAATAACAATGAGGTACAACGCGTGTATACTAGAAGACAAGTACTCGAGAGCACAATCAGAATGGAGCGTCTTGATGCGACTACCGAACTGAGTGAAAATCATAGTAGTGAAGCACACATACATAGAGAGAATCTTAGAGCGATGCTGGAAGAGATAGACCCAAGTATAGCGAGTAAAGTCATCAATAAAGGAAACATAATAACAATAACCACAAATAGAAGGAAGAGGTGCAGAGCCCTAAATATCAGAATGTTTGGGATACATTAGGGGAAAAGGGAAGTGTCGTAGCTTTAGCAAGCTTACAACCAATACAAGGACTCAAAGCAGAAAAAGAACTACGATTGAAAGCTCTAAACAGAGAGAGACTCTCCAGTCGCGACTCAAAAATATGACCTAATCATCTATGCCATATATTAGGAGTAGGAGAGGCAAGACCGTAAAAATTGGAACGCGAGGAAGGAAGGTGGAGAGACTGGAGATGATAGAGGTACCCACTCTACGACCACTGTCAATCACCTGCTGGTAGACGGATCATGTACACGATAAGAAGAGGGTGTAAATAAAACATCATAGCCAAAATCACATATACCACCAACAGAAATAAGGTTTATGCTCAATTGAGGAGCATGACTGATAGAGGGTAAAAAGAGATGGCCTGAGGGCTCAGAGGTAGTAGTAATGGAGCCAGCCTGAGACACTCTCATAGGAGAACTATCAACAGTGTAAATAGAAGAAAAAAGACGTGTTGGACTACAATCAGTCAATAGTGAGGCATCAGAGGTCATATGATGAGAGATTCTAGAGTTAAAAATCCAAGTACGAGACATACTAGTGGCTGAGAAAGAAAGAGGCTGTAGAAGTGCTACCAGTGTTGGAGGGAGCAGACATTTGCTCAACATGCTGTTGGTACTGCAAGAACTGCTGAAGATCAATCAGAGACATATCAGGAGCAGGAGAAGGAAGCACAGGAGTAGCAGCTGCAGCAATGGGAGTGGGAGTGGAGGCACGACGACCACATCCATGGGGTCCCACTCTATGCTCTGGATAAAGCTTCTAGCAGTCATCCACAGTATGGCCAACCTTCATGCAATGGGAGCATGTAGCTACATTTGAGGGAGGTGGAGGAGCAACTGAAGCATTTAGAGGAGCGGCGGCAAGAACACCAAAGAAACTGGAAGGTGCTGGGGGTGGCTTGATGCCAACAAAAGTCCAAAGACGGGCCGCCTCTACAACAACAATCTACAAGCAGGGAGTGGGGTGGCGATGGATAAGCTGACCAACCAGTGGACCAAACTCTGGACGAAGAGCCAACAAGAACTCATGCATATGTCGCGATACCAGAAAACCCTATCAACAGCTACAGCGATTGAGCCAATATCTGGGAGGAAACCCTTTAGCTCATGCCAAAAACCACGCATATAATGATAAAAATAATGGATGTACCTATCATCCTGCCAAGTAGCGGCAGCCTAGGTGAGGAGAGAGTGCTCACGAGCCCCACTACTCTCAACAAAACGAGAGACAAGTGAACTCCAAACAGTACATGTAGACTAAGCAACTAAATCAGAACGGAGAGTAGGGATAAAAGACTCTACCAGATAGCCGACAATCCTAGCATCACAAAGGTGCCAAACTGCTAGAACAGCATCAGAGCCCTCAGCCGATGGACCCTCTATGAGAAATGATTGTAACTGTCGACTATATAAGACATTTCAGACAGTAGCAGACCAGGTAGTCTAGTCACTCACTGTTGAAAAGCAGAAGTTCATGGACGTGGGAAGAAAATCCCGAGGAATCTCAGGGGCCACTATCAAAGTCGGACCAACAAGAGTCAGGGAGGAATTGACAGAAGTCTATGACAACTGTGCTGGTGAGGAAGCTGTCCCCTTCAGAGGAGGGAAGTCATCAATATTCGCCATCACTAGAACTCAGAAAACTTTAGAGGCAGAGCTTAAATTTTATAAAAAAAACTATAAGGATAGAAATGTAATTCCAAAAAACTTTAGGGCTAGAAATGCAATTCTAGAAAACTTTAAGGGCAAATATGTAATTTTAAAAAATTTAAGGGTGAAACTATAATTGTAGAAAACCTCAGGGGTAAAACTAAAATTTCACAGAACTTTAAGGGCATATCTGTAGCTTTTAAAATTAGAGGGGCAGATCTCTAAGGTCACAAACAGAGTGCAACAGGGGCGGATATGTAGATCTACAAGGTCTTAAATAGATGGAGACGTGAAGCTGTGTTGTTGGGTTGTGAAGCTGGAGGGTGTCGCCGGAGAGGGAGGCAACGCCGAAAGAGTGCGTTGCAGGAGAGGGTGATGAGGCGTCGGAAAAGAAGAGAGGGAGAGGATAACTAGGTTCTCGATACCATGTTAGAAGAAAAGAGAGTTTGTATTGATGGTTGCAACAAGAGAATACAATAGTATATACACAAGGGTAAAAGAGAAAAGACTATACTACCCTATAGTCTAATATATATATAATACATCTCTAACAATATCAATCTTTGGATGCTTTTACATGTAAGGAAGATGAGAGGTTGTTTTATATTTAGTTTAAAAATCAACAAGAGCATTTTGATGTGAATGTAATTGCAAACGCACAAATCGCATAAGTAATAAAATGATGAGTAAATTATCGTTCCCATGAGGATATGTTGGCAATCAAAATTTATGTTAAACAAGCAACAACTATGTAAATTGGGTGAAAAGGATAAGTTGTTGGTTTTGTTTTTAACTAAACTAAATGAAAGATCAAATTAGCAATTAAGAAATCACAAGTCCAAACACAAAAGTAATCAAAGATGGAAAACACCAGGGTACTTAATCTCACCTCACCCATCCAATTCAACTCCCTTGGTCCTTTAATCCCTAATTCCTCTCTCAATAATGACAATCGGTCTCCAAGCTCCCCTTCTCTCCCCAAGAGTCTAGAATGTTGTGGAATGACTAAAACCCTAAAAATCTACCTATTTATACCCCTCTAAACCCATATATTGTTTATAATACCCATTGGTGTCGTTTTAAGTCGGACCCACATGAGTTTAGGGCATTTTTGGAAAGTTGAAAATCTGTAAATTCGTGATTTGGGCTGGTCCGATCGATCAGAATTGCTTGCTGTTAAAAACTGAAGTATTCCTGGCCTGTCGATCGGGGATCAAGTCCAATCGATTGGTTTTGCCCTCCGCTATTATTTTCTCTTTTCTTCAATCTTTGGTATGATTTGACTCCTTTTCGTCTGATATGCTCATAGGCATCTGCAATTTGTAAATATACAATCCTTAGGCACTATCAATCCTCAATTCACTCTAAGAACCATAAAATACCATGTAATGGATGCGTAATTATATGTATATAATTAGCACAACACATTTCAAGAGTGAAATATACAAAAGTGTTCAGGATGCATCTCTTTGAGATGATATGGCCGTGAATTCGATCGGTTGGTCAACGTGTTATCTTGCCTTCAAAGAAGCTATGAAATGATGACAAGCGGATCATGGAATTCAAAGGAGCTATGAAGAATAAGTATGAAATGAGTGACCTGGGGTTGCTAAAATACTTTATGGGAATTGAAGTGGATCAAGCTGTTGAAGGTATATTTATCTCTTAATCTAGTTATACTACCTCTATTCTTGAAAGACAGAATATGTTAAGATGTAATGCTACTGTGACTCCTCTTATCTTGACTGTAAAACTTCAAAAAAAAATAGCTCAGAGAAGATAAATAGATGCTAATATGTACAAAAGTCTTGTGGGTAGTTTGCCCTATCTTACTACTACTAGACCTAATATTATGTACTTTGCCAACCTATTATCCGGATTTATGTAGGAGCCCAATCAGGTTCATCTTGGCACCGCCAAAAGAGTTTTGAGGTACCTTTAGGGTACTATTTAGTATGAAATTTTCTATGAGGCTGGAAAGGTGGAACTATTTGATTTTTGTGACAGTGATTATGCATGAGGCAAATATGATTTCAAGAGCACTTTTTGTTTTGTTTTCAATTTGGGTTATGGAGTTTGTCGGTTGGCTTCCAAGCAGCAGAAATATCTTGCTCTTCCTACTGCAAAAGGAGAATATGTTGCTGCCTCTAAATTTGCATCCCAAGCAGTTTGGATGAGGAGAGCTTTGGATGATTTTGGTTTTAATCAAGATGAAGCTACTGTGATTATGTGTGATGGCAAATCTATCATAGCAATTGCTAATACTCCAGTGGATCACAATGTCACAAAACATATTGCTTTGAGGTATCAATATGTGAGCGATATGATTGAAGTTGGAATCGTAAGGCTGGGGCATTATAGATCAGAGGAAAACGTGTTGATATTCTAACTAAAGCCCCCTACCAAGGGATAAGTTCTGTTTCTTCATGAACCAGTTTGGAGTTATACGAAAAACCCAGTTTAGGAGGAGTGTTGGTTGAACTAAGTTTACTTAGTATTAATGTATGTTTTTACTTATGATAAACATAGTTGTCAAAGGAGCAAAAAGCGCTCGCCTAGGCACACAGGCGCAGCCTCTGTGCCTGAACCATGCGCAAGGCGCATGCCTTGTGCTAGGCAATGCCTAGGCGAGCGCCTGTCATCAGGTGCTAGGCGCACAAGCGCAGCGCCTGATGAATTTAGGGGCTAAGAAGCATCGATTGGGCTGGGTTCTTTGGTATTGCATCGATTTGGCTAGGTTTTCTGGTATCATGCAATTCAATCGACTGGTATCGTGCGATTCAATTGATGAGAGAGAGAGTCGATTTGACTGGGTTTCTGGTATTGTGCGATTCAATCGATGAGAGAGAGAAGGCATGTCGAAAAACACAGAGATGGAAGGTTGAAGACGACTCTGTGTCTAGTTTTTTTTTTTTTCTTCTTTGAATTAATAAATCACCGTATTATGTAGTTTTATTTTTCGTTAAGTGGAAAATAAAGAAGAAAAAATCTGACAGGTTCTTATTGGTCCCCATTTTTTTTTTTTTTACTTTCAGGCTTGTCTCTAATCAAGAAATCATCAAACTTGTGCCACTAATAATACTTTATAATCAACAAAACTAAGAAAATACATAAAGAATGGCAAGAAGTAAAGGAAGTAGTATATTAATATTTGAGAATAATATATAGATTTATTTTATAATTAGTTATATGGATATGTAACAGTGAAAAATTAATATTTGGGAATAATATATAGATTTATTTCATAATTGTTTGTATGGATACTTTAAGAGTAGAATTTCTCTATCTATTATTTTTATTTTTATTTTTAATTTTGCACCTTTCTTCGCTCGGGCGTGCGCTTTAAGTGCGTCTTGAGCCTCAAGCGATAGAAGACCTTTGCTCCTTGAGTGCGCCTAACGCCTTTGACAACTATGATATTGATAAGTGATGTTTTATTTATGTCTTTTACCTTCTAGGGCATTTTGGTAATTAATCTTTTTCTGAGTTTGCTTGATATATTATAATTGTCTGAACTTCTTCAACTTTTATGAAAAACCTCTGAAAGTTCCCGCTGGGTAGAAAATCCTAGTTCTTGAGTTACTTAATCTCCTCATGATCTAATCTTTATTTACTAATTTGTGTTAGTTTGAGACTTCTGAAGTTCCTATCGCTACCTTGGCTGTCACTCCACCATTCGTGCCCAGTTTGTCGCCATGATTTGCCAGCAAAAAGTCAGGGCTCACCTGTGCCCAATCACAGCGGTCGACTTTTGGGTTCTGAGTAACAATGGAAGAGATAGGGATGAATCTAACATTCATTCCTAATAAAAAAAATGAAAATGATAATCAAGGCAAATTTTTTAAAAGTGAATTGACACTGCTACCAGTAACGTCTTCGTAAAAAAAAGACAAAAAAGAAAACAAATGATGCTACTGACAGTAGGTACCTTGAAAGTCTTCTATTGTTTTTTTTTTTAAATTTTTTCTTTTTTGTTTTCCGATTTATTTTATGCTATTCAATTTGCTGGACCGACTTTGTGAACATCTATATAGGAAATCAAGCCAACCCATTCCAGCTTGACATTGATATTGGTAGTGACTTACCTGGATCCAGTGTGTAGAACCTTGTGACGATTGCATTGAGGCGATTAAATAACGACAATAATAAACTATAACAGTGTGTAGAACCTGGATCCAGTGTGTAGAACCTTGTGCTCATCGTCTAAAACAAAATAATAGACAAGAACAAGAACAAAAACAATATTAAACAATAACAATAGACAAATTTATCCAAAAAAAGAACAATAGACAAGAAATTAAATAAACAATAGGCAAGACCACGAACAAGAAGGAAAAGGATACTGATTGGCTGGATTTCTCGATCATCATTGGCAATATCGAAGCTTCTGACACCCTCAAGCGTGCCTCAACTATATGTCTATGCAAATCGGTCGAAGTCTCAAAGCATCTCTAGCACAAATATACAAGCACACGCAGGATGAAAGGCAAAACACTAATTATTCCATTGCCAGCAGTTATGTTGATGATGGTGTTGCCGTTTCTAGGTTGTTTATCAGAAGCCAATCACTCCACAGCTAGCATTAGAAAGTTGGCGCCGCTTCCATCACCTGTTGTTTATGATCTCAGGGGCACTTCCTCAATTGTTTTTCCGCTCACCGGGAAAATTTATCCTACATGGTGTTATGTTTTCTTTCCTTCTCTTTTTTCATGATTTGTTTTGCTCTAATGAGTGCGCGCTCATGATTAACTCAACTAATCTTCTAGGGCCTACTTTGCGACCATCAATATAGGTGAGCCAGCCAAGCTTTTCAGTCTTGTCGTTGATACTGCTAGTTATGTCACTTGGGTCAAATGTGTTGGATCTTGCAAGAATTGCAGCCGGGTAATTGAATAATCATAATATTAATAATAATAGATATGTATTAGTTTTTATCATGTTCTTACCTAGAACTACTACAATTGGGTGCATTGAAGGGTCCAAGACCTTTGTATAGGCCACCGAATGGGAGCATCGTGTCATGTGAAGATCCCTTATGTGCTGCTGTCCAAGGAGAAGAACGCAATTGTTCAAATCCAAATGACCGATGCGAGTATGTTTTGAACTATGCCGATGGAAGTTCAACTCATGGTTATCTAGTCAAAGACAATTTTCATCTACCACTTATCAATGGATCCGTCATTGTTTCTCCTTTGATTTTTGGGTTGCTACTTGCTACATTTCCATTCATGTTCTAAAAATATTAACTTGCAGAAATTTTCATTTGAAGTATATTCCACTGTGCAGGTGTGGATACAAGCAGATTGGACATTTTCCTAGGGATGGAATAATTGGTTTAAGCATGAATCCCGCTAGCCTCTTATCGCAAATTCATGGAAAAAGTCGAATAAAACGATTGATTGGCCACTGTTTTAGTAGAAAAGGAGGTGGGATTTTATTTTTTGGGGACGATCTTGTTCCTGTTTCAGGAATTTCTTGGACGCCAATCATAGACAATTACAAAATGTAAGATAGATTATAGACCCCAATTAAGCTCTCTTTATCATCCATGCAAATATATATATATATATATATATATATATATATACACACACACACACATATACACATACATATATATTTGTTTGTGTTTTTCAGGGAATATACATCTGCACCAGTGGACCTCTTGTTTGATGGAAGACCAACTAAAGTAAAAGGACTTAAATTCATTTTCGATAGTGGAACCTCCTTCACTAGCTTAAACAAGCGATCCTATCAAGCTGCACTTAATCGGGTTAAGACAAAACTCACCAATCAATGTTCATGATTTCTTTTATTTATTATCATGAACTCATGATTTAGTTATTCATCTTTCAGATTAACAGTGCACTACAAGGAAAACCATTCAAACGTTCAAAACCAGAGGGTACACTTCCAATATGTTGGAGGAGACGCAATGGAAAACCTATTAGATCCTTCAATAATATTCAGCTCTACTTCAAGAGCATGTCTTTGCGCTTCACAGAAGAATTAACCAATATTATCCTTGACTTGCCACTCTACGCTTATCTTCTACTTATCAATGTACGTGAATGCTATATCCACTAATTTCAAAACTAATTTTGTAGTAGAAATCAATCTTCAATATGATCGTATGGAACATGTTTCACTATAGGGAAAAGTGTGCTTAGGGATTCAAGATGGTGACAAACTAGGACTCGAAAATGAAAATTTACTTGGAGGTAAGAGATACTAATTCCCAACAATAGAAACTTAATAGTGATGAACCTAATATATTTTTTTTTATATCTCGTTGTTTTTAGCCATTTCCATGCAGGACAAGTTGGTTATCTACGATAATGTTAATCGTCGCATTGGATGGACTTCCCGAAACTGCAATATGCCTCCCGCGGCCTAAACAACTCTCAGAAGAAATAGATTTTCACAAATTGATTTTGCCTATGAATGTTATTATGGGATTTTTAAATGAACTATAGTGGATATTACATTGTTTGTGAAAATCAACATGGATTTATAGAATGAATAATGCTTTAGACCTCCAAAAAGTGAACCCCAACTCATTTAATGTGGGGTGTTGGATGTGAAGTGTGCCTTACATGTGTGTTTTTAATCAATGACTATTTTAATGCCACATAGATTTGGGGGACTTTTAGGGGTAATATTTTGGGGGTCTCTAACATTGTCTTTATAGAATTAACATTATTTGCAGCATCATCAAATCACTATAAAATCTTTATATGTTAAAAAGATTGAAAATAAAACTGAACAAGAATTGAAATCACAAATTTTGCCCCGAAAGAATTTTACAGGTTATAGTAATGACATTTAAAAAGTTCAATGTAAAAGTTCCTGTTGATAAGTCTCTCTTCTTTATGAAACCACTGATGAGGAGTATAACATTACAGGAAGTCGTAAGATTGAGCACACCAAGGAACTCAAGTGAGTACCTTATTTTAAATACTGAGACATTAACAATATCGATATTGTGTTTCACAATTAATTCAAAATTTGGTTAAACTGCAGAACAAGTTGTTTATCTATGATAATGTTAATCGTCGCATTGGATGGACTTCCTAAAACTGTAATATGTCACCCGTGTCCTAAACAATTCTCAAAAGTAGAAGAATTTCACAAATTGATTTTCCTTATGAATGTTATTATAAAAATTTTAAGGGTTAATTAAACATAAGTCCCTTCCTGAATTGTTTTATTCCAATAGGGACATTGTTAAAAATTGTATTCCATTAACTCCATATAGTTTAAATGACTAAAATAACCTCCGTTGACTTTATTAGAATTTTGAATTAATCGTTAAAGTTATTATTCTTCTTCTTTTGTGCGACTGAAACTCTGGGAATCTTCTTCTTTCCATTTTCTTCTGCCTAATTGATCTTGTAAGTTTAATCTTCCATCGATCTTGAATTTCTATTATGATTGATCTTGCGATCCTAGTTGTTTTAGATCTTATCTGTGTTTGGTATTGGTTTCGTATCACATAGGTTAGTTGAGTTGGAATTTTTTTGTTTGATTTACATAGATGTTGTGATTTGATTGTCATGGTTTTACTCGATCTGTGTTTTGATCTACATTATTCTTTTGTTTCTGGTTTGTCATTCATTTATTCTTTGATTTTCTTTATGTTTTGCATTATTCTTTGATTTTGTGTTTGATTTACAGTAATTTTCGATAGTCATATAAGTATAATGTAGATACAATTCTTGTGATATTTGTTATGGTTATGATTTTTCGAAATTCTACATGTTTGTTTGCATGTTATGTTGTTTGTGTAATCTGTTTGATTTTGTGATCTGTTCTTAATATATATATGTTTGTAACATATATATTATCTGTTTTGTTCAGGTATAATATTTTTCATCTGGTAAAGGATTAAGGGAATCATAATCTCAAGCCCTTCTATTCTAATGTTTAATTTTGGTTCGCTTAGTGCTATGATGACAATGAATCTTGGGTTGACTTTCAATATTTTGGTGGATTTTGTTTGTTGTAAGTGGAGTTTTTTGGATGTTAGAGATGTGCGTTTTGTGTTCTCTTTACCTGGTCATTCTCAGTGTTTGATTGATAACGATGAAGATCTTAGGAATATGTTGTTCATTGCTAGTAACATTTCATTGAGTTATATAGATATTTTTGTCAAGCAAATTAGCTGTCCAGATGTTAGTAACTTCAAAGGAAGTGGCTCTGTGGACACTGGTTCTATTAGTGCAATTGTTGAGAGAATAAGTGATAATACTGAGCAAGAAGTTTCAGATGCCGATTTTGTTTCTGCTTTTGGTTCTATTGGAGGTAAGGTTGTATAAGTGCTTTTGTTAATGATTTTCGTAATGCATTGTCTAGATTTGGGGTTGAGGTTGGATTTGAATATAAGTTTATCAAAAATGATAGGTATAGAATGACAGTTGAGTGCAAGCAAAGGTATCTGAAAAGTTGTGAATGGAGAGTTCATGCGTCTATAGAAAAATCAAATGGTTTCTTTTATATTAGATTTTTGAATAATGTGCATATATGTGGTTCGGCTATTCGTACGTCTAAAAATGTTCCTATGAGCTCTGGAATTGTTGCGGACATCATTGGTAATCGAGTTTCTAATGCTCCATTACTTCGCCCAATCGATGTTATCAAGGAGATTAAATCTGATTATGGATTAGACATTAGCTACCACAAAGCATGGTATGCTGTGGAGAAGGCAAAGGATATGAAATTTGGAGAGCATAAATATTCTTTTTGATTTGCTATGATTTTACATTGATGAAGCTAATAAGTCTAACCCTGGTAGCTGTTTGGATATGGAGTTTGACGAGACTAGTGGTTGTTTTAAGAGATGTTTTGTTGCATTTGATTTGACAATTTTCGGTTTCAATTTCTGTCGCCCCATCTTATTTCTTGATGGCACATTTTTGAAAAGTAGTTACAAGGGAAATCTACTTTCAGCTACTTCAAAAGATGGTGAACAAGGTATAGTGTTAAGTTTTTCTCATTTGTTTAAAATCTGTTCAGATTATATCTGTTAATTAAAATGTTATCTGATTCATTTTTATCATCTGTTCTGTTATGCAGGTTTATTTGTGGTTGCTTTTGTAGTTGTTGTCGCGGAGGATGAAGATAACTGGACCTGGTTTCTCAGGTTGCTTAGAAAAATTGTTGACGTAAGTAGAAGAATAACTTTCATTTCAGATCGAAATTATGGGCTCCTTCAAGGTGTTAGAAATATTTTTCCGGCAACAACACATGCTTATTGCCTTAATCATTTAAATAGGACTCTTAAAGATAAGTTGAAAGGACATCATGCTTCTTTTAGGGAGATGATTGTGAAGAAGTTTAAACAGTGTGTTTATGTTCTGAGTAAGATTGCATTCCATGACCGCTTGCAAGAGCTTTTATCTATGGGTGGTGATCGTGTTGCTAGTTTTATAGATGAAGCTCCTGCTTGTAACTGGGCGAATGTTTATTTTATGGGTAAGCGATATAGTGAGATGTCTTCAAATGCTGCTGAGTCTTTTAATTCTCAAATATTTGAGTTTCGTTCATTGCCAATAACAAATATGATAGATATGATTCGATTGAAACTTATGAATCAGATGTCTTTTAGAAGGGAAGATTCTTATACATGGACTACTTTTCTATGTCCTTCGATGGAGAAAAAAATCCAAGAATCCAAGAAACTTATGAATCAGATGTATTTTGAAGTTCATTCATCTCCTCGTGAAGTTGTTAATATTGCAAGATGAGAATGTTCATTGGGAGATGGCAGATAAATTGTTTCCCTTATTCTTATGCACTTGCCGCAATATCTAAGAGTGGAAAAGTTCCTTATACTTTTGTTGTAGAGTATTATCATGTTTCTTCCCTTGTCAGATGTTATTCAAAGTCGATCTCTCCAATTGTTACAGTATGGAAAAAAGACTTTAGTGAAGAAGATGTTCTAGTGATTCCACCTCATACGAGGAAACAACCTTGTAGACCTAGGAAGAAAAGAATTTCATCTGTTGGTGAGACTATTCCAAAGAAGATTAGGTGTACTAGATGTGGGAAGTTAGGTAACCACAACAGGAAGAGTTGTAATGTTGCAATTTGAATTTCTGATTTGTTTATTTTTTTAAATAGATATTATTTCTTTTTGTCAAATTTTTTATCCTTTTTTTTGTTATTTGATGTTTGATTTAGGATTTTAATGGAATTTAATATAGTACACATAAAAGTATATGCAGTTGATGATGATTTAGTCTTAAATTTAAGATTTAATTGATAGTTATGTTGAACAGATAATTTTGTGGTGAAACAGATATAATTTTCGTGAAACAAATATAAAAGTGTATAATTCTGAATTGGCATTAACATAGAATATATATTATACTTGTCAACTGTTTTTACAAAAAGGACTGAAATATATATTAGATATTAAGTTGTTTTTACAACACATGATAGTTTCATTCATAATTGGTTGTCCTTATTTTGTAAGACTCCAATGTCGAAGTCATTTTCTCGTCATTGAGCAAGTCGTGAATGACATCTGATCTCAGCTGTAGTTGCTCCTTCTTGGTAAGTTTTCCCTTGATTTCTTGGTGGGTCATCATTTGTTTGAGGATGTAATAGCATATAGCACCACAATGAAGACTGAAACAACAAAATTAGCATTTATTAAGTGGATTATAAAGTTATTCTAATATGTTTGCTTAAATTGTAATTATGGATATAAATGGATATTGTACCTGTTATCTACTTGTCTTGGGGTCACTCCTTGAATGATTGGTTTTTCTAATGTATTTTTGTGGGCTGGAAACCTTTCGATGATGTGGGATATCTGCTAAATAGCAAATGATACAATTTTATGAGTTTTTGGACAGACATAATACTAAATAGTTAAATTTATCAAAACAAATATTACCATTTGCTCTGCATATTTCAAGTAATGATAAATTGTTGTTGAGGTTCTTCGGGATAATGAATTATGATATATCCATTCTCCTTCTTCTGTGTCATACACCAATAATGTCCAGTCGTTATTATTGCAATTCAGGGGGAAGATCAAGTATCTGCAATCTACTCTCTTTGCATAAAAAATCTTGTCCACTTGCATATCCAACAATCTTTCATTCTTGGTATTCACCAGATGCTACAAGATTATGAATATAACAGTATAAAATATGAAGTAATATAGAATTGAATAATATTTTGAATTTGTTATATGTTACCAAACATAGGCTGTTGGAGACATGTGATACACCATCATGATGCTTCCATATGAGAGCTTCAGATCGATTTGATTGTCTTGACATCAAGATTTCTGAAATTGAATCCATTATCTGGAATGAAAAAAACACGTGAGTACAAAACAATTTATATTGGTTAATGATATTTTGAACATTATACTTATCAAAAATATTATCTGTTAACTTACTCCACTAGAAAATTCTCTCTCTTCAATCAGTTCTACAATGTCTTTAAATGTTGTTGTTGGATAAGGCCCTTTACCACCCCATACGATTGCGCTGTCAGTTAAAAAAATAGTTGTTTAGCAAAAAATTATTTGTTTCATTATATAGAAAAATCAATGTTGATTAAGTTATTCTTACCCATCTCCTTCATGCTTGTATATTTGTTCCAGTTTTTCCTTGTCACCCTCGGACAGATTCTTATACACTTGCATTCTTTTTGTCTTTACAGTAAAAGTCATTTTTGACTTTTTTTTGTCTTGATTTTGTCTGGAGCATCGTCTACGTCAACAAAATCATCATCTTCATTCTTTTCTGTTTTCTGTTCAGGCATGTTCCTCTTTCTTCCAACATTTTCCTTTTCATTTTTCGACACCATTGCATATGTGTAGGCAAGATCCAATTTCTTTGACCTTTGTTTATGCTTTATATTTTTAATCATCGACCAGAGAGTCAGTTCTGGTATTTCTGCTTCTTTATCTTCTTAATCTCTTTTCACCAACTGTGCCATTGCATCAAGGACATCTCTGAATATCTGCTCGTAGTCATTTTTACTGCTCTCAATTAATTGTGAGAGTTGAATCTTAATTTGCTTCAGATTTTCAAGATTTTTTTCTATCTGTACACACTTTTCAATCTTTGAATTATCTGTTTCTTCATATGAAGAGTACTTTTGATGTCTTTGAGCTTGATTCTCTTTTTTCAGCACTTCATTTTCTTCTTTCAGGATATCCATTTTTATAGCAGCTTCTTCCTTTTCCCTTTTTCTAGCTTCAACTTTGTTTTACAGGTCAATAATTATTCTCTCATTCTTTTTCATCTTGTTTTCCCTAATCTCTATTTGATCCATTTTTCTCACAAGTTCTATATCTTCTGCATCATACGCATAATCATATTCCTTTGAATTACTTGCACTATTTCCATCATCTTCTTCCTCTTCAGCTTTATCATCTTCTTCTTCACTTTCTTCTTCACTTTCTTCTTTGTCTGTCTTCTTGCTCTTCTTCTTCTTCTTCTTGATCATTATCTACCTCTTCTGTTTGTTTTCCTTTTTCGTCCTCTTCTTTTTGTTTCTCTTTTTTTCTTCCTCTTCTTTTTCTTCTTCTGAATTTTCATCTTCTTGATCTTTATCTTCTGAATTTTCATCATCTTCTTCAAATTCCTCTTCTTCTTACAAATTTAATTTCTTAATTTTCAGCATCTCTATTTCATTTGCTGTTGCTGTGAGTTCTTTTTCATTTATATGTATATTAAGGAAAAAAGATAACTTTTTCATCAGACATATAACATTTCAATGAAAACAGATAACATTTTCCTCAAACAGCTAACATTTCAATGAAAACAGATAACATTTGCCTCAGACAGATAACATTTAGGTGAGAACAGATATAATTATATAAGATAATATTTCGAATACATATTACTTAATGACAAATATAATTGCTAACCTTTTTCTCAGATATCTCAGTAAGACAACTTGTTGCCATAACTTTATCCAACTCTGAGATGTCCCATTTAATGAACCTTGATATTGCGTCTTTCTTCTTTGGCTTTATCAATGTTGAGTGCTCACATAGCCAATATTAGAAAATAAAGAATATCAAAATTTGCAAGCTTACTGAAATATTACTTTTAAAATAGTACTAATAAGGTAATTTTTACTTACCAATAACGCAACTGTGCAGCCATTTGATAGTGTGTAATTTTTTAGCATTCTTTTGTATTGATTTAAGTAGTGTTTTGTGGATTGCTTGTGGCCAATTCTGTGTTCTCATCTTCGAAAAGTCTTCAACATAATGAACAATGTTCCAAGATATTTGCGTTCCAGCGGTTGGGAACAATAGGTAGTGACATGCATAGATCGACAATATTATTGCTACATCTTGTGCATCTCGTTTCGAATTCCCCTCATAACAAGAAATGCATGCTTTCTTCAACTCTAAAACTGTCAATTTCTTTAATGTTTTGAATCTCCTCTTTATGAATTCAGATTTTTGTCTTGCTTCTCTTGGCTTCCTATTAATGTCCATTTCTTCTTGACCCGATGGCAAACCAAATATTAGTTGTAGATCCCTTTTGCTTATCATCATCTTCTTTCTCCCAATAATAAATTTCTTCAGTTTCATATCATATGCTTGAAGGATCCTTACAACAGTTGTGTCTGATTTGATGATTTTTTTAGGAAGATCATCATTGATGAATGGCTTGAACACATTCCAGAAAATTGTCTTCTTCAGCTCATTCTTTTGATTAGTCCCCAATTCAAAGTCATTGATCACTCTCTTTAATGCTGGAAGTTTGATCTGTATTGTACATTGTAATTTAGACATAGTTCCATAGCAACTTCTTGTATCTTTTTAGCCTTTGGGTCTCTTTCTGAAAAGGAACACAAATACAGTTGAACAGATGTTTTATGTGCAAATATATACTATATGCAAACATAAATAGGAACTTTGTATTGAAGAAAGTTTTTTCTTAATATATGAATTAGGCTTTCAATTCCCAGAACCAATCATAAAATCAACCAAATTAAAATCTGACTGGGCTTAGTCTCCATCATGAGCCCTAGTAACTTACTTTTAGTCAAAAATCTGCATATAGTATCTGTCATATAGTATCTATCAATTCCCAGAAACAACCATAAAATCAACCAAATAAGAACTTTGTACTGAAGAAATTTTTTGCTTAATATATGAAATAGGCGTTCAATTCCCAGAAACAACCATAAAATCAACAAAATTAACAGTACATTAAATGAGAATTTTGACAGATACCATATGACAGATACAATATGTAGATTTTTGAATATACTGAAGAAATTTTTTGCTTAATATATGCAATAGGCTTTCAATTCCCAGAAATAACCATAAAATCAACCAAATTAACAGTATATTAAATGGGAATTTTGACAGATACCATATGACAGATACAATAATCTGGCTATAACTTCTTTTGTTGATAATGGAGGAAAAATGCAATCGACGGTTGCATGAATCGATGGTTGAGGTAGAGGCGATGACGATGGCGGACTGTACGGTGTGAAATCATGATTTTTGTCGATTTTCAATTTTGGATATTGACGATAGAAGCTTCATGAGGAAGGTGGCGTCTCTATAGGGGTATTTTGATCAAATAAATTCAAATGTACTTTTTTGTAATGTTTTTACCGCGTTGTCCTTCCTTGAATATATAAGTTTCATATTGTCCTTTACCTTAATTTCCTCAAATTTTAAATGGCAAATGAATTAGTGGATATTACGATATCAACCAACATTGAATTATGGAATTAACACTATTTGCAACATCAATCAAATTACTATCAAATAAATATGAAATTTGATTGATTCATTTTTTTAAGTTCTTCTCTTATATTCCTCCACCAATAAATGAGGGAAAGATTCCCTTATGTACAAAGGATCTGTTCGGTAGAGCATTTAAAAAGTAGCATATATGCTAATATTATGTTACTATTAAAATATTGATTTAAATGTTAGCATATATTCTTTAATTATTGCTAGTAGCATTAATGCTATTGAAAATGTTTTGACAAATTACATACATAAGCAGTGTGCAAGTCGTTATAAAACATAAGCAATAAATTATCAAATTGTTCAACATTGCAAGCAATTTATTGACATTTTCAATCAAGAGACATGTTTAACACTACCAAAAAAATAAAAATTGTTACATATTTGAGTTAGGTTATATTTGGAATATCATTGAAAAAGGGTGATTAGGGTTAGAATATAATTAAAAAGAGGGATTTTTACTCATAGAACAAAATGTGTGAGTTGCATTCCAACAAGGACAAGTCAAAAAGAAGTTTAGAAATAAGAACAAAATTTATAAGCTTACCAAAATACCCTTGTATTACAAAACACCCTTATTCTTTTTTTATCCCTTCGTTGCATCGGCGCTCTTCTTCATCTTTCTTTCTTCTTCCTTCTGCTTTCTATCTTCTTCCTCGATCGGCGCATATTCTATCTTCTTCCTTTGTTGCTTATTCTCTCTTCTTCCTTGATCGGTGCTTATTCTCTATTCTTCATTCGCTTTCGACATAGATCGAGACTTTTCTTCTTTTTCTTTGCGACTGAGATTGGGATCAAAGCTTCTTATTTTTCCTTCGCTTGCGGTAGAAACAGATCTATAAAGCAGAGCTTTGATCTATAGAGAGATAGAAAACAAAAAATGAAAATACGATATTATATATGTTTTGTATCTGTTAATATTATATATGCTTTGTATATGTTAATTTATATATGTTTTTGATAATACCAAAATAACCCCACTAATAGAAACTGACCACGTGGCACACACATGCCAATTGGACCAAAGGAAGGTCATGCGCCGACCGAACTTCCCGCCTTAGCAGAACCACTTATCTATAATTTAGGTAGTTTGGTACTAACCGACGAATCTACCCTATGTCCAATCCTCGGTCATTTGCCTTATCTTACCAAGGTGATTCGTCCCACCCAACCAAGGTAGGAAGGCTTGACAGACTTAGGTAAGGACAGTCCAATAATGAAGAAGTCCCAATAGGACTCCAACTCTTAGCAAAGTTTAACTACCCTTTGGAGAGGAATCGGATGAGATTTACCCTCCGAGAAATACTCTAAAAAACTAATGAAAGAGAGTCTGACTCCTACTGTAACTCAAATCCTCAGCTCATATAAAAAGGGGGTGTCAAACGCCAGGTAAAGATTCTAACTCCTACACTCTGAACTACTTACTAAACAAGAGGCAGAGCTCCGAAGAGCGAGTCATCCTTCCAAGTTTAGTATCGTACTGACTTGAGCGTCGGAGAGGTCCCCCTAGCACACCCTCAGGGTCCTACTGAAGCTTACTTTTGCTCCCTGCATAGGAAGGAAGACAGTCGATCATGAAGGAAGGACTTGGTTTGACTAACTGATTCTTCCAATATGGTCGGTCCTATTTTTTACATCATCAGTTTGGTGCCGTATGTGGGAAGGAAAGTAAACTTCGCGAAGATACTCACAAAGATCAGACCAAGAAGAAATAATGCTACTTCAGAATGAGGAAGGCCTTCTCGAAAGAAGGAATACCTCCTCAGAAAAGAAGGAATGCTTCCTTAAAAGAAGAAAAGTCTCCTTAGAAGAAGGAAGACCTCCTCAGAAAAGAATAAAGGTCTCTTCAGAAGAAGAAAGACCTCTTCAAAAGTGAAGGAAGAACTTCTCAAGCAAGGAATACCTCCTCGAAAGGGAAGGAAGAACTCCTCAAAAAGAAAGAAAACCTCCTTAGAAAAGAAGAAATGTCTCATCGAAAGAAGGAAGGTCTTCTCGGAATAAGGAAGATCTCCTCAGAGAAGGAAGACCCCTTCAAAAAAGAAGAAAGAACTCCTTAAAGAAGGAAGACCTCCTCAGAGAAGAAGGAAGGTCTCTTCGAAAGAAGGAATACCTTCTTATAGAAGAATGAAGGTCTTTGCGAAATAAGGAAGATCTTCTCAGAGAAGAATAAAGGTCTCCTCAGATAAGAAAGATATCCTCAAAGAAGGAAGCACTCCTCAGAAGAATGAAGATCTCTTCAGAAAAGAATGAAGGTATCCTTAAAGAAGGAATACCTCCTTAAATAAAAAAGACCTCCTGAGAGAAGACTGAAGGTCTCTTCAGAAGAAGGAGGATATTCTCAGATAATGAAGGACTCCATAGAGAAGGAAGATATCCTTAGAAGAAGGAATACCTCTTCAGAAAAGAAGGAAGATCTCCTCAGACAAGAAGGAACACCTCCTCCTCAGAGAAGAAGGAACACCTTCTCCACAGAAGAAGGAAGATCACCTCACGCACTACTTTGACCTAACAGTTCAGCGGCACTAGTTCGGCCATCCGATAGAGCACAAACCAATTTAGCATACATTAGTTTGGTCACCCGAAAGAGCGTGCGCAAGTTCGGCTACCAGTTCAACGCCCACTAGTTTGGCCACCCGATATAGCACACACCAACTCAATCTCCGGTTCAACTCGCACTAGTTCGGCCTTTCAATTGTCGTATCGGAGGAAGAATACCTCATCGACAAAGAATCTTACTCAACAAAGAATCCTCCTTGACAAATGGCTAAACATGAGAAAAAAGACACCTTTAAAAAAAATATTTCTCAACAAATTGCTGGACATCGTGAAGAAGACCTAAGCTGGCACTATTCACCTTACAATCGAAGCTCATCAGAAAACACTTAACACTAAGAAAAAATTCAAGAGTCAGCAATGAAGCAAGATTAACCAAAAATAAGTTTGAGAGGAGGCCAAAAGAAGGAAGGATCTATCTCGGATGAGAGATCCACCTCAGATGAGAAGTTCCCCTCAGAAAGATTTCCATCTCGGATGAGAGAAGGAAGACCTACTCGGTAAAAAATCTTCATAAGGAAATTACCGAACAAGAGAATGGAGACCTCATTTGTAAAAAAAAATTTCTTGGGCAAATTGATAACAAGAGGGAGAAGACCTACCGTCTTAGAAAAATCTCCCTCCATAATTTGCTAAACAGGAGGGAGAAGACCTAGCTCCCCAAAATAAATCTTCCACAGTGAATTTCCAGACAGGACGAAATCCCTTCAGCAAGTTTTCAAAAGAAAATTTCAAGTGTCAATGGATGACTCCTCTTACCAACATAGAACTGAAGTTGGGATACTCTTCCTCGGTCAGAGGGCATATGTGCGGAACACACTCTGCATTTCAAGTCCAAATCAAAGGACCAGATAGGTCCCGCCAAGGCCAGTTCGATCCAAAAGACTTGGGAAAAATTTCAAGTCCAAAATAGGATCGAAGCGTCCCACCAAGCCCAATTTGGCCCAATAAGGCCAGTTTGGCCCAAAAGACTAGAAACAAATTTTCAAGTCCAAAATAAGACTGAAGCATCCCACAAAGGCCAGTTCGGCCTAAAAGACTTGCAAAAATTCCAAGTCCAAAATAGGACCGAAGCATCCCAACAAGGCCAGTTCGCCCCAAAAGACTTGTGAAAATTTCCAAGTCCAAAATAGGACCGAAGTGGCATAACAAGGCCAGTTCGATCCAAAACACTTGCAAAAATTTCCAAGTCCAAAATAGGATCAAAACGTCCCAACAAGGCCAGTTCGGCACAAAAGACTTGCAAAAATATCCAAGTCCAAAATAGGACCGAAGTGTCCCACCAAGACTAGTTCGGCCCAAAGGACTTGTGAAAATTTTCAAGTCCAAAATAAGACCAAAGCGTCGGACCTACGCCGCTTCGGCCCACCTAGGCCTTTTCGGCCAACCTAGGCCGCTTCGGCCCAAATGACTTAGAAAAATTTTAAGTACCAAAAAGGACCAAAGAGGTCCCTCATAGGCCATTTCAGCCCACCTAGGCCTCTTCGGCCCAAATGACTTTAAGTCCCGAAAAGGACCAAAGAAATCTCACTTATGCGGCTTCTGCCAACCTAGGCCACTTCGGCCCAAATGGCTTAGAAAAATTGTAAGTCCCAAAAAAGACCAAAGAGGTGTCACTTAGGCCGCTTTGTCCAACCTAGGCCACTTTAGCCCACCTAGGCCACTTCGGCCTAAATGGTTTAGAAAAAATCTGAGTCCTAGAAAGGACCAAAGAGGTCCCACTTAGGCCACTTCGGTCCACCAATGATGCTTCGACCCAAATGGCTTAGAAAAATTCTAAGTCCTAAAAAATACCAAAGAGGTCCCATTTACGCCACTTTGGCCAACCTAGGCCACTTCGGCCCACCTAGGTCGCTTAGGCCCAAATGGCTTAGAAAAATTCTAAGTCCCAAAAAGGACCAAAGAGGTCCCACTTAGGCCACTTCAGCCAACTCCAGCCACTTCGGCCCAAATGGCTTAAAAATTTTCAAAGTCCCAAAGAAAGACACTCGGCCTTGAAGGACGCTTCGGCCTTGAAGGACGCTTCGACCGTGAAGAACGCTTCATCCTTGAAGGACACTTCAACCTCAAAGACTTGTAAAAATTTTCAAGTCCAAAATAGGACCGAAGTGTCTCACCTAGGCTAGTTTGGCATAGTAAGGTTGGTCTACCCAAAAGACTTGTTAAAATTTTCAGGTCCAAAATAAAATCGAAGTGTCCCACCTAGGCCAGCTCGACAAAAATAGGTCGGTTGGCCCATAAGACTTGTAAAAAATCAGAAGTCCAACTGAGAGGACCAATTGGTCCCACTAGATCAGTTGGGCCAACTAGGTCAACTCGGCTAACTAGACCAGTTTGGCCCAAACTCTTGCGAAAAATTTACAAGTCCAAATCAAATGACCAAAGAGGTCCTATTAGGCCAGTTCGACCCTTCAAGTCAGTTTGATCCACCATGTGCTCATAACAGAGAAAGTATAAAGGAAGGGAAAAGACCGAGCTAGAGAAGCTCTTCCCCTCATAAAGTCTCCTCAGAACAAATGACTTGGTTAAAATACACAAGTCCCAAACGAATGACCAAGGAGATACGCAAAGGAAAGTAACCAAGCTAGGTCATCCTAGTTGAACTAAATATAGGCTATAATTACCCTCCTATCAATTTGTCAAAAGACGTCTCGATGAGAGTGTAGGGGACATATAATAATACAAAATAACCCCACCAATGAAACTGACCATGTGGCACACACATGCCAATTGGACCAAAGGAAGGTCATGCGCCAATCGAACTTCCCACCATGGCAGAACTACTTATCTACAGTTTAGGTAGCCCGATATTGACCGACGAGCCTACCCCATGTCCAATCCTCGATCGTTTGCCTTATCTGACCAAGGTGCTTCGTCCCACCCGATCGAGGTTGGAAGGCTTGACCGACTTAGGTAAGGACAGTCCAATAATGAAGAAGTCCCAATAGGACTCCAACTCTTAGCAGAGTTCAACTCCCCTTTGAAGAGGAATACATATGAGATTTACTCTCCGAGAAATCCTCTGAAAAATCAATGAGAGAGAGTTTGACTCCTACTGCAACTCAAATACCTCAACTCATATAAAAAGGGGACCTTAAACGCCAGGTAAAGATTCTAACTCCTACACTCTGAACTACTTATTGAACAAGAGGCAGAGCTTCGAAGAGCAAGCCATCCTCCCAAGTTTAGTATCATACCAACTTAAGGTCGGAGAGGTCCCCCCGAGCACACCCTCGGGGTCCTACCGAAGCTTACATTTACTCCCTGTGCAGGAAGGAAGGCAACCGATCAGGAAGGAAGGACTTGGTCTGACTAACTGATTCATCCAATAGGGTCGATCCTATTTTTGACGTCATTAGTTTTGAAATATTTTAAAATTATATATGAAAAAGTGCATCACCTTTCTTTTTCTTCTTTTTTATTTTCTTTGTCTCCATGTTCTGCTTATGATGGATCTGTTTTGGATCTATAAAAATTATGTTTGTTCCCCAAAATATTATTTGTTTCATCATACGTTCATTTGTCATAAATTTCCAAATGAAATCTATCCCAAACACATAAAAAATTAAATCAAATCAGTCTGACTTGCCTAAAGATTTACAAATAACATATCTCATAAACAATGTACAATTTTTGTTTAAAAAAAAAACTTGTCATTTGTCATGATGAAAAATGATCTATTCATGAATACAATCATAAAATGCAACAAAAAAACATAAAAAAAAGAAGAAGAAGATGTCAGCATTATATGTCTTTCTATTATGGTTTCCTAACTTCCCACATCCACCACACATAATTTTCCTTCTTCACTGTAAAAATAAGATATCTGCGAGAAACATATAACAAATAACAAGATTCATGGGAATGGTGGCTATCGTCGTCTGGCCACTAATCAAGGCCACAAACCCACTAAAACGAAATGTCGGAGCACCATGACCAACCCCTAGCCATCATTTGTCGTCGTCAGCTCTTAATTCCACCTAATTTTGACCTTGAAGTTGTGGTCAGCTGTGAAGAAAAGTATTTGATCCGACTGCCAGAGAAGATGTTGCCACAAGCCACCACCACAAGATGAGAATATGAGGGTATTTCTGTCAATAAAATAAATATTCATAGCTTTTTGTGATTTATGGAATATTTTTTAAACTTGATGGACCTTATGGAACAAAACTTATTGGAGTGTTCTTATTGGAACAAAACTTTTAGTAGATGGACTTACATCTAATTTTCCCTTGAAACAGATGGAGTAATAAGTTTATTTTAAGGTTAAACTATAAAATGCTACCAAAATACTACCTTAAAGTAGCATTTCAAAATGCTTCCAACGTGCTACTTAAAATGCACATTCAATAAGATTTTTTTGTTACAAAGTAGCACTTATGCTGCTTCAAATGCTCTATCAAATGGAGCCAAAGTAAATAAATTAATGAGAACATGTAGTAGTTGAAGGCTTTAAGATAAGAAATTGGGCTATAAGAAAAAAGTTAATATTAATTATTCTTGGAACTTTAAATACATTTTACTATTTTAGTACTTAAAAATATTTAAAAGGTCAAGAAAAATGAAAAATCAATATAATCCATTAGAATTATTTTACATTAAATATAACTCAGTCTATTCTATGTATATATATAATTATACTACATGACATTCAATAAAAATGTTTTAATAATTATTATTATTAATAATTAAATAAAATCATAATAATTAAATTTAAACTCTAACCATTACTATTAAGAAAAATTATATTATCGTAAATATAACTCTATGTTTATAATCCATTTAAGTAATTAAATAATATATTTAGAACTATTTATGTTAAAAATTATTGTGTGTGATGACGACTATAGGTTATCAAGTAAATTAGTGAACAAATAGATTAATATTACAAAATAAATTTCTCAAACATCATTATGCAAATGGTTATGTGCATATGAAAACATATAAAGTAAGTAATATAAATGAATTGTACTAATTAACTAGTCTAATGTGGGTGCATTTGAAGTATACTCCTGTTAATTCCAATGGGCCTACTCACATCTATAGAGAGCGCTGAATTGTATGCCATTAGGGAAGGGATCCGACTAGCAATATTGGACTTTGGGGCCTAGTGAAGGTTACAATCATAAGTGACTCAAAGGGAGCTGTAGACAAGATTCGGGCTAAGGAGATCGGGTTTAATGAGGATGGTAGGGTGATCGAAGATATCCGAAATATGGGTTGGTGCCTTCATGGGTTTCAAGTCATGTTTCGTCCGCGGAGATGTAATTCTATTGCTCATTGCATCGCTAAATTTGCATTGAAGTGTTCAATTCTATGTATTTGGAGTGCATCACCTGAGCCTTATTGGCTTCAGGAAGCTATATTGACAGATTTGTTGCCGCACATTTCTTAATAATATACAGGTTTTCTTTAAAAAAAAAAAATATACTCCTATTAATTAATTCTATATATATTTGTAGTTTATGAAAGTATAATTTCAGAGAGGATAAAGGTATTAATTAACTCTCAATAAACATTGTTTTTATTTTATTCAGAGAAATTATTTTTTATTTATTAATCAATAATTAAACAAACTATGTGAAATTTTTGGCGCATTGCGCGGGCTCCCGACTATTTTATATTAGTTGTAAAAACCGAAAACAAGAAAAATAGCAATAATCGCTCTACAACTACAACCAATGAGATGGAAAAATAGCATAACAACCTCGTGTTCAACATTATTTTCAATTCTCTTAGTTAATAAATGTATAGAATAATAAACAAAAAAAATTAGCGCACGTGCGATTCACATAAAGAAGGTGTTAATTAGTTGACCTAGCACAAGGCCCCGAAAGAAGACAAAACATATGAAGACGGACAGATGGTGGTGACGCTGTGCTCTTGTTATCATTGGGACAAGGCCAGGATAACGATTGGTGACGGCCTTCATTTTTAGCCCTGCTCACCTTCCTAGAACTGATATGCAAACAGAAAGAGAAAGTCCTAACTTAAACCTCTCAAGCTTTCATGTATAGAAATTAATACATGATGATGGAAGGCAGAAGCAGAAGCAGAAGCAGAAGTAGACCAGGTCCACTGCCACCCATGATAATGATGGTGGTGGTGTTCTTTCGAGGTTGTGTCTCAGAAGCCAATCACTCCTCCATTGTTTTTCCAGTCACCGGGAATATTTATCCTGCATGGTATCTCTTTTGTTCTATAATTTCTCTAGCCTTTGTCATGATTTATATAGCTAGCTAGGTTGTTCTAATGAGTTCTAACTATATATTGAATTGAATCTGCAGGGCGTACTATACAACAATCAAGATAGGCAAGCCACCCACCCCTTTCAAGCTGTTCGTTGATAGCGGTAGTTACATCACTTGGGTCAAATGTCATGGACATTGTGAGAATTGCGACAGGGTAATTCAACAATAATAATATATATATACTAGTAATAACATTACCTCTTTATCATTTTTCTCATCTGGAACTACTACTTGGGTGCATTGAAGCCCCCAAGACGTCTGTACAGGCCACCAAAAGATAGCACTGTGCAATGTCAAGATCCCTTATGTGCTGCTATTCTACGAAACAAACCTAATTGTATAATCCCTACTGGTCCATGCGAGTACCGTAATGGCTATGGTGATGAGAGTTCAACTCAAGGCTACTTGGTTAAAGACGTTTTCCAGCTTCAACTTATGAATGGCTCTGTCATTGATTTTCCTATGGTGTTTGGGTGTGGATACAAGGAAATTGGACATTTTTCAGGGGATGGAATTATTGGTTTAAGCAGAAATCAAGCTAGCCTCGTGTCCCAAATACATTCTCAAGGCCTAATACAAGAAGTGACCGGTCACTGTTTTAGTAAAAGAGGAGGTGGGTTTTTGTTTTTAGGAGATGATCTTGTACCTCATTCGGGAATTTCCTGGACACCAATCATAGAAAATGATAACAAGTAAGATATGTTAAGTACCCCGAACAAGTTTTCTCTATCTTCTATGCAAGATTGAAATTCTACATCTGTTTTTGTGTTCGTTAGGGAATATAGATCGGGACCAGTGGACCTCTTATTTGATGGAAGTCGGACTCAAGTAAGACAACTTCAGTTCACTTTCGATAGTGGATCGATCTCAACCTACTTAAACAAGCAAGCCTACCGAAATACACTTGATATGGTAAAGACCAATGTCAAATTATATAGATAGAATCTCAAAAAAAAATCTCTACTCAACTGTAATCATGAATGGTGGACTTCGCGACTGACTTATTCATCATTCAGATTAACCGAGCTCTGAAAGTAAAGCCATTAACATCTGCAAACCCAGAGCGTTGGCTTCCGATATGCTGGAGACGACGTAATCAAAAACCTATTAGCTCTCTCAATGATATTAGGCATTACTTCAAGCCATTGAGTTTGCGATTCACAAATGAACAGAATGTTAAGCTTGACTTGCCTGTTCAAGCTTATCTCATACTTGTCAAAGTAAGTGCTATATCTTTTGAAGCCATAAATTCCAATTCTAAACTCGTAGAAGTATCAATGAATCTTCAATAAATCGTATGGAACATCTTTCACTACAGGGCAAAGTGTGCTTGGGGATTCAGAATGGTGATTTCTTAGGACCAGAAAATGAGAATTTAATTGGAGGTAAAAGATCATACAAAAACAGATAATAGAAACTGATTTGTTATGTGATCTAATTGTGGTCACTGTTGTTTTCAGCCATTTCAATGCAAGATAAGTTGGTGATATATGATAATGTCAATCGTCGAATTGGATGGGCTTCCAGGTGGTGCCATACTCCTCACATGGCCTAAACCATTGTCGGAACAAACAGAATTTCACCAAGAATAGTTTCAGGACATTCTATTTTATAGATGGGAACTATAAATAGATGCATACGCAAAACATGAAGAAATATAGAACTACAACGCCGAATTTATGTCACAGAAAAGTGTCATTTGTAAATGCATTCTGAGAATTTTTATTTACACATCAAAAATAAATTATTAAGTTTACATCACAAAATTTAACCTTCTAAATTTACACAAACTTATTCTAAGTTTACACCAATTTAGCTTATCAAACACTAGAAGTAGGGGTCGACATTGGGCCGAGCCGGCCCGAAAATATGAGGCCCAAACCCGGATTTACCATTCGGGCTTCGGGCCGAGCCTGGCTTGGGATGAAAATGGAAGCCCAAACTCGGCCCGCGCCCAAATGAGTTGGACCATTGGGCCAAGCTTCTGGCATCGGACTAGGCTTAGCTACTATTATTTTTTTGACATACGTATATGTAAGGTATGGTGTCATTGGCTGGGCTTAGGGCTCCGGTCAACCCAAAGTTGGCGCAAAGTGTTGGGTTTAGGGTCATGCCTGACCCTAGAAATGGAGCTTAGGCGCGTCTGAGACATAAGGTCGGGTTGCCGAGGCCCGATGTAATTTTGGGCCTGGACAAGCCGCGAACCAAATGATGACCTCTAACTAGAAGCCCTAGTTTATATTCAAAACTACTGTGACCCAATGGTAATTTATCGATGACATGATAACCCACATCTATTCGTTATTTTTACATGTAATGTTCAGTAGAGCGGTAAAGGAATTACATTTGAGTCTTTTTCCTAGTCAAAATCAAAGAGTAGAGGATCGACCTGATATAGTTCTTCGAATTTTTCATATAAAACTTTCTGAGTTTGTGAGCGACATCAAAATGGACAGCTATTTTGACAAAGTTTTCGGTATTGTTTGCACAAAAGAATTCTAGAAATGAGGCTTGCTTAACGTTCATATTATAGCTTGGTTGCATGAGGATGATAAATTTCCAACCATTAATGATTTGATCTAATTATTTGTGCAGAGATTTCACTTCAAGAGACAACCTACTTTATACGATGTTACAATGTAACTGTTTTAGTAAAATTTCACTGTTTTATGAAATGTGAAATTTGTCTCGATTTCTGTATTTTTGGTATCTTGTATTGCAGGTATGCTATTATTGTCCAGACGAGCCTAGTTGTCATCTGGACAATTTAGACATTTTTGAGTCAGAGGAGGTTCTGTCTTCTGTCCGGACAAACTCAAGGAGCTGTATGGACACCAATGTCTGGGCATCCCATGGGTGCCGTCCAGACAATTAGCCCCTTTTCAGGTCAAAAGAGCATTTGTTTGGGCTGCCCAGACGACTATCAAAAATCTACAATCGTCCTAGTTGTTTAAATAGAAATCCCTAATTTGCACTTACACTTTGAGAGCTGCCCTTTTAAGAGAGAACACATCATTTATGAGTGAGAGAGAACTCTAGGGGCTTGATCTTGTTATATTGGTGGATATCTCACTTTGTTTTCTCTTCTCCAACATAATGCAAACATCCTCTACTGCCAATGGGCATAGGCTTTACGCTGAATCTAGTAAATTTCGGCTCTATCTTTACTATTGCTTTTGATTCTCTGCATATTTAGTATTTGAGTGTTGATTTAGTCAATCTCTTTGATGCATTGTGTGGGTATTTAGTGATTTAGTACAACATTCAAATGACTTAGTTCCCCATATAACGACAGTGGATGCACTGACATTAAACCAACAAGATAATCTCATTTTCCATCCATAATGGTGACTCTTGAGCCACCTCTCCAAATTTCTTATTGTTTGTGCGACTACTATTTTTTGAAGTGCTCATTTTATTTGATGCACATACTTGAAACCACATTCCATCTTCTCTCCTCTTTCCATCTCTCTATCTTCTCTATCTGTACTTGCTGTAACGTGTCATTATGGCATTGGTTGCTTGTGTCACACAGCTTTTATTATTCATTAATTAAATGGTGCTCCAAATTTAGAGAGTATGAGCAAATTTAGGTGTCAACACTGCGCGCACGTATCACTTGATTTATCAAAAAAGAGCATTTTCAAGCATTTCAAATAACCACCGCTATGGATACTTTGAAAGGGTCATTTACTAACATGAAAGTGCATGTACTCGAGCTTATTAAGCAAGCTCCGCTTGTGAATTTTAGGACCTATTTATCTAACATAAAATATTACTATAAATAGATTACTATATTATAATATAACTAATTTTTAATTTAAATACATGGATTTTTTTTACCTTGGAAAGCTAAGTATGGTTATTTTCAAATATTAGATAAATTATTTAATTTTTAAAATATTTTAACATAAGCATACCGAGCACCAACTTTGACATTTTTTAGCCAGCCGAGACTGAGCTCAATATTTACAAGCCCAGTTCGAACCTGGCGAACCGAACCTTAGCATGCCAAAGCCCGGGTCCATTTACACGATTTGTGAGTTCGATTCCCTGCAACCTAAACTGTGTGCAAGGAAAAAATGGCCATGGAGCAGACACATTCCTGGCACTTATAGTAGAAAATGGAATTATTATAATCATGCAAGTCTCAGTTCTACACAGAGCAGCACCAAACAAACATTCAATGAAACAATGGGTCATTAGCAATCCTCTAATAATACTTGAGAGTTTAATTCGAATGAAAATCAAGAAACAACTTATTTTACAGCTACGATTGTATGTCAGTACGCATATTCATCTCACACAATCATTAAGAAACTACCAGCAAACGCCGCTTACTTGGGCAACAGTAGCTATGGTAACAAATGATACCTTTTCATCTCCATGCAGAAGCAACAATTAAGCTTTTGTCTTCCCAGCCAAAGTGAAGGGCACCTATTTCCTCATTCACCTTGTACCTGTTGCAGTACTGCCTGATAAGATTCTTAATCATGTTAGTTACACTCGGACTAACCGGGCAGGAAGTGAAGCCAGCCATTGTCATCCTCGCCCTCCATTTTCCTGCAACTTCATACCGCTCTATCCTTTCTTCTCCCTCGCAAGCTACTATGTTTACTATGTCCCGTGCAAGGCATTGCATCTCAACATTCATTCTGTCTTGGCTCTCCCTCGGGAGGGTAACATCAAGAGACTGGAAAACTGCTGAATAGTAATTATAAGCTTCTACAAATCTTGGAAAGAAGGGGGATGTGTTGGTATTAACATCTTGTTCAACAACGGTTACCAGTTTCGGATTCAGGCTTTTGACCATTCGGAGAAGCTGATCTCGCTGATTTACTGTTGAAACGCTCTCATCAGGCATGTGGTGAAGCTGGAAAGCAAAGTTTACTACCAGTGCTTCCCCGGGGTAAATGTTGAGCATTGATGGGTTGACGAGGGAAGTTTTGGAGGCAACTGCTTGAAACTCAAATGGCACATTCAGTGTCTCAGCAAGTTTCTCAAGCCTTTTCCCGATGACCTCTAGCCCCCCTACAGAGCGTTGAACAGACTCAGGGTCATCAATCCCAGTTAACCTCAAGTGGGGTCGTTTGCCTGGACCAGCTGCAATTGTCTGTATCAGTGTTATGTATTGGCTCCCTTGGTTTATGTCAAAATCTATGATGTGAACCCTCTTTTCATCTCTAAATGCCTCAACTATTGCACCATTTGCAGCCATGAATCCAAATTTAAAACACGGGCAGACTTCAAAGAGTATCTGCATGGCCGCAAGCCTATCAGAAGAAGGGGGCTCCTTGCATTTGAGAGTTTTATAGAGATATCTGCCAGAGGCAGCCATGCGAGCAGCCAGACCTTCCACCATGTAGGCTGCAATCCTTTGAGGAGGATCTCCTTGAACCGAGACCATATGCCGGAGGTCATTTATCATATGTGATGCTTCTTCAACATTACCTTCTGCAAGTGCATTGGCACAGTCAAAAAGTAATCGCTTCGGAGACCGAGGAGATACTTGTGATATCTCTTTCTTACCGCTGATGCTACTTAAGTTAGAAACAGACGAGGAAGATTCCTTAGGCGAGTCTTGCAGCAATGCATCATTTATTGGTTCAGACCATTCGCCATCAATTTCCATGCTTCGACCAGTGCAGAAAATGTTTCCGTCATCTTCATCATCATTATCATCAAGTAATGCCCTTTCCAGTTCCTGAAGTTTTAATCTCATCTTATCCTCATCAAAGTCTACAGTATCCAGGCTTTCACTTTCAATGTAATCCGATTCAAAATTGGATTCATTGATACCATGATATGCCACGGAAACCAAAGAGGTGTTTCTATAAGCATCTTGACCGGTCATAGAGGAACCAGAACTAGTTCTCAACTGGTAAGACAAGTCAGCTTGCGGGTGTAATGAAGTTTCTGATATTCCAGAACTAGATTGGTGACTTAGTTCTTCTGTCGGGGAGTCAAGGAAGTATTTCTCATAACTCTCACCGCAGTAAGAATCAGTCATATGCATGTTCTTGCGCTTATCGGAGCTTAATGTACGGGTTGTCAAGCCAGGGTTGTCGCTGCTCCCCTTCAATGTGTAGAGCTTGGAATTCCGATATGATGTGTCAGATAGCCCCGGCGGCCTAACTAAAGACATTTCCTTGTTTCTGAAATCACTCAGTTCTTGGGTAATACTTCTCGTACCATATATGTGAGCTGTTTGTCACTGTTAGAAAAGTATTGGCAAGGATCAAAACAGTAATCATGCAAAAGCTACTAACAAAACTATGATCAATTAGAGAATCTGCCAACTGTAGAAACTTATAAATAACCATATTTACGCCATTTTCCATCTATTTTTATTACTTTAATCTTCGATTTACAA